>NW_004949171.1:1276053-1278644 GCF_000317375.1 Microtus ochrogaster | reverse complement strand
CTATCTATCTATCTATCTATCTATCTATCTATCTATCTATCTATCTATCTATCTATCTATCTCCCTACCTACTGCTCTACCTGTCTATCTAGGATTTTCTATGATGTCCAGCCCCAATTCTAAGTATAGTTTGTTAGTGTCTGGGCTCCTCCTGTCCTGCTCATTGTTCATAAGTCTCAATTTCTTCATTCATTCACTTTTTGTATTGTTTTTCTTTGGTTTCAGGTGCTAAATCTTAAAAGTTTGATAAAAATGACAAACCTATTCCCCCTACCTATTTTTCCATTTCCTAACTCCATACCCAACCCCCAATTTTAGCTTCTCCTTTTCAGCAGTTTCAAATGTGCTTAGTGGAGTGGATGATGGACAGCAATGGAGGGTGGCCCAGAGAGTACACCTTCTAGTCTCAGTTTGTAACTGAGGAGCTTTCCCTGTGACACCAACATCAAAAACTCTGCCTGTTCTTTTCTATTTCAGTAATTCACTGTGAATTTGAGGTATAAATCAAATACCTGTTAAGCCCATGATTTCTGACAATTGACCTAATTCATGTTTGCTTTTCTTGTATGCACATACAGCTTCATTCTAATTACAAATATTCTTGTTATCACCATACTCATATTTATTATTCTTTATTGCTTTTATTATTTATTGCTTCCTCATCTTCTGACTAATTCCTTGTCATTTGTTCCTTACAATTCACAGCCCTACATCTCTCTGTGACCAAAAGACTTCCCTGTGGATCACAAAGAATTCCTGAAAAAAAGGAAAGACTTTGATATTGGAAACAGGAAGAAATTTGAGTTTACCTCCAGAGGCTACCATCAAATAGAAGATCTGCTGACTGAAGCATGAAGGTCGATGGAGGAATCTAGAGCAATGTGCATGCTTTATGTCTTATGGAGCTTTAGTGTAACTATTTTCATCATTAGGGAAAATGTTGGAGGATGACATATGACCATTTTATCTCTTTCTCTCTCATTCATGATTCCACTTTCCCTCTCCCTTCTCTGTAGTATCTTCAGTTACAGTTCCCATTCCAACAAGTCTGAAACTGCCCATTCAGCCCAAGTAGTTAAGCTCCTGAGTTGTTCTTTTAGTCTTAGCTTGCAGCTAGAGCTTGAAAATGACAACGTTGGGCCTGGGATCTATCGAATATCTGGTTCTAGTCAAGGACATTATGAGGAGTCCTAGGAAGCTTAGGTCAAAACCAAAACAAAGACCTTGTAACCAGAGTCTTTCCCCTGAATGACAAAGTCACATATCTGTACTAGAGAAGCCCTGTTCCTAGAAGTGACAATATTGTTGTTTCCTCTGGCTTCCTGAATTTCAGAAAGGATGGTTGTGAATTTGTTCTAAGTTAGTTTAGACATTATTGAGTGTACAGAATAGGCAGTAGCTTGTGGCTTCTTCATGCATAACTTTCTAGTTCTGAAGCTGTTTTTAACAATCCATTAACTTCTGCTAAAACTTACAGAATTATTTTCTGCCCGATACACAATTATAGCTTTTGTCTCTGCCTCTGATGTTATACTCCTACCAAAATTATTTACTACTCAATAATCCACTTAAAATATGTTCTTAAAAACCTAGACCTCTGAATTTCTATATTTATACCTGAAAACTACAAATCCTTCTACCTGGGCTCTATACAATGTCTGTACTGTCTAGGTTTTCCATTTCTCACTCCACTAAAAATCTTGAAGAGGCAAAGGAGGGATGGGTTGGGGGGAGAAAGAAAGGGGGAAGTCAGAAGCCAGCTCCTCACATTTGCTTCCTGATTCCAGACAGATGGTCTCCACTCTTCCAGTTGTACTGAACAAGAAAGAGACCCAAGTCCAGGTTCAAGAGTTAGGTCTCTGATCTTCTGTTAGTGGACACCCTTTGAAACCCTGTTCTCAGAGTCACTTACCAAGAACTCAAAGCATAGTTTCTGGATCCATGGATGATAGATTTCTGGCTAGTTCAAGATGTGGCCAGGTATTTTATACCTCTGGAGCCGCAGGTATTTTAACTCCTGTGATCTCAACTTATCTTCTCCCTAGCTCAAAAGATTTCTCTGAGAGAGACAAGAAGACAGGCAGGAGATAATTAGTATTTTTTTCTAAAAGGAATCTTCCCTGGTAAGCTAGCCCTATATTGGCCTGCTGTCCTTAGGGACTAAGTCAGTCTCTTGCATACAGTGTTTTCCACACACCTCTGCACATGCTCAGACTTTGCTGCATGTCCACTCAGTGTCTTTCTTCTCTCTTTTTAAAAAATTTATTGATTTTTTTTTGACTTTACCTTTTTTTCTGCTCCCACACCTGCCTCTCACCTCCCCTCAAACCCTTTCCCAATGTCCTCATGCTCCCAATTTACTCAGAATATCTTATCTTTTTCTACTTCCCATATAGATTAGATCTATTTATGTCGCTCTTAGGGTCCTCATTGTTGTCTAGGTTACCTGGGATTGTTATGTGTGAGCTGGTTTTTATGTTTTTTTAACCTTTACATTTGTTTTATTTATTTATTTTTTAAAGATTTCTGCCTCCTCCCCGCCACCGCCTCCCATTTCCCTCCCCCTCCCCCAATCAAGTCCCCCTCCCTCT
>NW_004949171.1:1268663-1275278 GCF_000317375.1 Microtus ochrogaster | reverse complement strand
CCAGGCTGGCCTCGAACTCAGAGATCCGCCTGCCTCTGCCTCCCGAGTGCTGGGATTAAAGGCATGTGCCACCACCGCCCGGCTGTACTTCATTTTTTTATTGGATTATGTGATCTTTTGGTGACCAGTTTCTTGAGTTCTATGTATATTTTGGATATCAGACCTCTGTCTGATGTGGGGTTGGTGAAGATCTTTTCTTATTCTGTAGGCTGTCGTTTTGTCTTTTTGACCATGTCCTTTGCTTTACAGATGCTTTTCAGTTTCAGGAGGTCCCATTTATTAATTGTTTCTCTCAGTGTCTGAGCTGCTGGAGTTATATTTAGGAAGTGGTCTCTGGTGCCAATGTGTTCGAGTGTACTTCCCACTATCTCCTCTATGCCACTCAGTGCCTTTAATGGAGCCCACAAACAGTTAGTGTCTGCATCCTGAATACACTATCAAATGGATACAGTCCCTAAAACTTAATGAGCTAGAGTTAACCTATCACAACTCTTGTCCTAGAGCTGCTGTCATAAAAATGCAAGTGTCTATAGTGGAAAAATCCTATAGAGAAGGTTTCAGTGCAAGTTGCTCGTTACTCGGTGGAACTATTTCCATTAATGAAGTAAAAGGCACACTTTCCTTTATGTAGTGCTCAATATTCCCTGATTCCATTTTGCCATTTCGACCATACTTTTATGCTATGGAAGATAAGCTTAAGTCTGCCATATATTGTCTATATCTTAATTGTTTTCAATATACAGAATGAAGTTCAGTAATTACCTCAAACTTCTTATCCTCCAATTGTAGCATTATTGCTAATTTCAAGTAACCAGTATGTTTTCTCATTATATTTTGAGGTATTATTTTAATTATTTCTGTATCTGGTAATTTTTGTTAGCTATCATATAAGACGTTTTGAGACTTTGATTTTTTGGGCACCAGATTTTGTAAATGTTAACTTTTAATTATCTTCTTAAGATTCATTATGAAATATTTGTAAGTTTTTTGAGGATAATTTGCTTTGAGGGGAGTGACTTTTTCCTTAAGTTATGTTAAGAAAGACCTAGAACAATTCTTTATGACTAATTTTGATTTATTACTGAGGAAAACCTCTTTTGAATATCTCCCAAGTGCCTTGGGAATGGTTTTCCTTTCTGGGTGCAGTAAACAGATAATCTGAACTGTGTACTGTGTACTCTCTTCACTTGGGCACCACCTTTTCTTCCCTTGGCTACCACCCTTCCTTCCCTTGGGCACGGCCCTGTCTTCACATGGGCACTTCCCTGCCTTCACTTGGGTACCACTCCCCCTTCCCTTGGGCACCGCCCTCCCCTCCTTCCCTAGGGAACCACCCTCCCCTTGGGCACTGCCCTCCTTTCCTTAGCCCCTCAGTTTCCTGACATGCATACTGGAGTAGGTTCTCTTCAGTGTTTAAAACTTCTTTCACCTTGCCCCCTTTCTCTTCTGAAGCTCTTTTTGGTCTGTCAAATGTAACAAATTTCATCTTTCTAACTTTTATGTACCATCCTCAACTTAGAGACCACTGATGAGCTCCTCCTAGAATTCAGTCTTCCTCTCTGTTCATTGTTCTGGAAATGCTTTCAAGGCCACCTACATCTCTAGGGTTTCCCTCATTTGTTATCCAAATTTCATAATGCCTTTACTTGCCTGATGTTTGGAGTCTTCAAATTCATTGAACATATTCCACATAGATAGAATGCATTCTTGGGTAGCAAACTTTAGTCCTTTCTTTTTCTTCTTGACTAGACCATGAAGCCTATGGGGCGATTAGGTTTTAATTCCATTCTTCCTCAGAATTTGATGTAGCTGTTCTAGAAGAATGACCACCAAAGTAGCATGGTATTTAGGATTCAGTATCTTCTATGATTTTCTTATCTCAAGTCTAAGATGTCTCTTGGTTTTATTTGATGAACATATTGTTCATCAAAAATAGAATTGCTTGAATCCATGGTCATTAACTAGTAAGAAATGCTTTGTACAACAATTTAATGGGGAGTATGACAGGAATGTTTTTGTGTATGGAAGTAAGATATAATTTTAAATGTTGTGATTGAGGAGACACAGTGGATGAAGAACTATGTGCTGAGAGCAAACAATGAATGGCAAGTCCCAGAAGAAAAAAAAATAATGTTGTTTTCAAATGGTGAATGAGGGGCTTTAGACAGTGGTTTTGGGAGGAGTTCAGATATGTCTCTGAGGGTCAGACTGTGTTTGTTCCTGTTAATCACTGTTAGCATTTTCTTTCCATTATGAGTGAATTGTGAAGCTGTGCATTGTAGAGATATAATTGGCCTGACATGGTTTGAAATGACTTTTCTGATGACTATATTGGACTACCCTACAGGAAAAAATGAGCTAAAGCAAAGAGCTTCCTCCCTGTCCCAACAGGTCATTGTACTAATCCAAATAGAGATGATAAGGTGGCGTGGACCTGTACAGAGCCAACAGAAAGAAACAAAAACAGAAGACAACAACAGTGGGAGTCCAAGGCTGGAGGGACAGGTTTCATTATGAGAGAACGAGGGAGACACATTAACACCAGTGTTTGTCTTATGGGGTTACAAAAGTGGAGTTCAATAGCTAGGATGATGAAGACTTTGGGAATCACACTTCCTGTTCCACAAATGAGCAAAATGCTTTCCTGCTCCTATGCCCTGGTTCATGGTCATATAGCTTTCTGGTATACTCTCCCTCATCTTCCAGTCTATGCTCTGGTTCATGGTCATATAGCTTTCTGGTATACTCTCCCTCATCTTCCAGTCTATGCCCTGGTTCATGGTCATATAGCTTTCTGGCATACTCTCCCTCATCTTCCAGTCTATTTACCATGCCGCTCTCTCTGCTTAGCTTTCTGGTACTTTCTAGAGAAAATATATCCCTTCACCTTTAAGGCTTCCAAAGTGTCTTGTGCATGTGTTTTAATCTAAAGGAGAAAGGTAGTAAAAGGTAGACCAGTAATGTTTCTAATTTATGATGGCCACCTGGACAGAAGTGGGGTGGAGGCAATTCCTCCTTCTCCAAACCTCCATTCTGCTCCCTTTTCTTATGAGCACTTGATGAATGCTGCTCAAGGTATCCTCTGTCAAGTTTGTTCAGATCCTAGAGTCCTTTTATATGATCCAGGTCCTCCCAAAGAATATGCGAGTCTAGCTCAGGGTTGGTACCATCTACACCTTGCCCTTTACTAGTTCTCTGTCATATAGCTCTTTTTAATTTTCCTTCAAGATCTACTCCCATATGCCTTCATTACAACTCTTGCAGGTTGAAGCCCAGTTCTTATTCCACAGTACTACAGAGATGGCTAGAATCTTTCATTTTTCTATGAGGTCAAACTTTGGATGAACATAGTGCCTTCTAACAGGTAGGGATAGTTCTGTATTCTGTTTCTTGGAGAGGTAAATTTATATTAGAGTTTAGATCATTTTTCTTCCCTGGAGAAACATATACAGCCTTGCTAGCCCTGATGAAGTTGGAGATTCAGGAGTATAGCAGGTTTTTAAATTCTTGTGTGTTTCTCTTTATATTCTATGATTACCTAATTAGTTACTGTTTCCCTTGAAGTGAGTGCTTGTTTTTGCTTTTGACCTATGTATTCATTACTCTGTCTTATTCTCTGCCCATTCCTTTTCCTCCTATCTAATAGACAGCAACATACTTCTATGTCATATATATTTATTTAAGTATAAGTCTAGGCTGAATATGAAATAAAAACAGGTGATACTTATTTTCTTAGTCTGGTTTATTTCACTTAAACTAATGATATCCAGGGCTAATGGTATAGCTAAGTTGGTAGAGCTTTTAATTGTAATGAATCATGTCTAACGTAACAGACAGCCATAACTGTTAAAATTCTGAAAATAAGTGATTATGGGTACTAAGTATGGGTTGGACATGTATGTTGACAAGCAGTTTTCCCTTGCACCGAATATCTCAGAACATCACAGAGCCAGGAGCAGACAGAGTGTAAAATCTGGAAGACAGGGGTGAGGGCTGTGAAATGCCTTCTGGATGTGACAAGGCTGTTGCCAACATGAACTCACAACAGCTATTGCTGCCTGTGTAAGACCTGCTCAAGACTGAGTCATGTAAAACTTCCAACAAGGATGTGGGAGGGGCCACTGAGGTCTTATCTCTAGTTGAAGTGCTATTGTCATGACTATTATTCATGATAGCTAGGGGAGGGAGAGTCACTTTTCTTTGGGGTGAGGACAATGATAGGTTGCCCACACCCTAGAGGATGACTCCTTATCAGTGCTCATTTGGGCAGCATTAACTGGACTCAGTGGGTCAGTGGGCTTAAAATATTTTTGAAAAAGAGAATAAGAAATTGAAAAGAAGATACATTGGAGGGAGAGTAAAGAAGAATATGATCAAAGTACATTGTACATATGCATGAAATTTTCAAAGAATAAATAAAAGTATGATTAAAAGATTAGATATACATACAGCAAAGACACAGACATACAATGTTCAGTATGCATGATTCCAAATCTTTTGAAGGTTTATCTATAGTTTGCAAAAATTTTCCCTTTTTTTTTTAGTTCAAGGTATCACATTAATTTTCATTTAACATTTTGAGGGCAGGAATATTGAAATTCAAAAAGGTCTTTCTAGGTTGTTTTTTGTTCTCGTTCTTAGGTTTAGTGAGCCGGGATATCATTATGTGGCTCAGACTGGCCTGGAACAAACTCATCTTGTGTAGCTCAAGATGGATCCAGATGTGTCCCAAACCTCTTGTCTCAGCTTCACAGGAACTGGGATTTCAGGCACTGATGCCTACCTTCAAAAGAGTTTATTGCAGTTTTCAGGTCAAACTTTGAGAAAAGGCCAGAACCTGAGATTAAATGTAGATTTCATTATGTTTAGCTCATCTTTTGCCAGTTTTCTTGGTTTTGATAATACTCCATGCCGTTTTTATCACTATAACTTTAGCTCTGACAAGTGACTGACTAGAATCTCTATGTGGGAATATGTCATTCAAGATAGTTACTGGCACCAACCTTTTCCAGCTCCCTTTTCTCCCTCTAGGAATTTTATGTTATCATGGCTTAAACAAAAGTGTTTTGTTGTACCTCCTACAGGTTAGAGTAGAGATAAGCATTTGGAATCTTTATGTAATGTCTTTTGATGATGTGTACTAACTTATGAGCCATGAAGGATCATGTAACTGGATTGACATTTTTTATCCAGAATTCATTTTGTTATGATCATTTAATATCTTGTGGAAATTCAACAAGAAGGGTTTCTAATGTTTACTTCTGACTGGATGTCTTTGTTGTCTTATTGAACTGTTATGGAAAGTCTTGGAGGTAAATTTCACTGGATCTTGGGGTTAAACATTCTTAATACTCTCTCCCTTATCTGTTTTGTCCTGACTCCATAGATAACAGGGTTCAGGGCAGGGGGAACAACCACATACAGATTGGCGAGAAGTATGTGAATGTAATGAGGGATATTGTGGCCAAAGCGGTGTGTCATGAAGGAGAAGAGAGCTGGCAGGTAAAAGGCTAACATGACACAGACATGGGAGCCACATGTGCTAAGGGCCTTGAACCGAGCATCCCAGGATGGAAGGTGGAAGACGGCTTGGAGAATCCGGACGTAGGAAAAGCCAATCATGGATAGATCAATGTATCCCACTGAGAAAGCAACTAATCCATAAACCACATTGACCCTGATACTGGCACATGCTAACTTTGCCAAACCCATGTGTTCACAGTAAGTATGGGGGACAATCCGGACACCACAGAAAGGCAACCTCAAGATGAGAAATATAAACGGAGTCACAAACACCAATGTCCTGACTATGATGACAACTCCCAGAATAGCTACCACCTTGTTGGTAAGGATCATGCTATACCTCAGTGGGTTACATATAGCAATATAGCGATCTATGGCCATAACTGTCAGCACCACAGATTCCAGACCAGTGCATATATGGATGGTATACATCTGTGTGATGCAGGAACCAAACACAATCTCCCTGAGATTGAACCAGAAAATGCCCAGCATCTTGGGGATAGTAGCTGTGGATAATCCCAAATCAGTGCACGCCAACATGGCCAGGAAGTAGAACATGGGCTGGTGGAGGCTGCGTTCAGTTTGGATCACAAATAAGATGGTGATATTCCCCAGGACAGCTATTAGATACACTGCAAAGAAGAGGAAGCCGATCCACAGGTGCGCATCTTCCAACCCTGGGATCCCTATCAGGAGGAAGGAGGAAGGGTGGAACTGTGTCTTGTTGGAATGAAGCATGTCAGTGTGAGCTGATCACAGATGCATTTCTTGGAGTTTGCTGGCTTCCACTAAGAAACCCTACTTTCTTTCATCATATGTCGTGTAACTCTTGCAGAAGTGGAAAGCCCATTCTTTAATTCCATAATACAGCACGTGAGGCCTACAGAAAAAATAGGAGATAATTCAACTTGGAAAAAATGTTTCACATTTATAGAAAACCATGTAGAAAACTCTCAAACTTGGCACAAATACTTCAGTAATTTATTCCTTCAGTCTTTAAGGAAGAATTTACGTACTTTAATGTAGCAACTATTTATTGATAATCACACTAGTTAATTAGGACATAAAGTATATGACCAATATGGAGTCTCT
>NW_004949171.1:1235760-1268563 GCF_000317375.1 Microtus ochrogaster | reverse complement strand
TGTGTGTGTGTGTGTATGTGTGTGTGTACAGTGTACAATATCACTGCACTAGTGTTAGGAGGTGATGTTTTAACAAGTTGTTGAGGAAATGATACATACCTTGCAAAGCAGAAGAGAAATTGATATATGTGGTCGTGGAGAAGTCAGTAAAGATGTAGGATGGGATAGATAGACAGTGGCTTGGATTTAGACAATGGAATGAAATTAAGGACTTAGAGTCAGCTGGAGACTATTACACAGTTCCACAGAACAATGATCCCTCTTAGAAATGCCAAGTCCTCTCATGCACCATCTTACCATCATTACAAACACAGTAGTAGATACTCACAAATTCAGCCTTTTTGTGATTCACGATCTTTTTATCTTTATGGTGCATTTTGTAAATGGGCAGCTGGTTTTTGCTATTGTAAAGAGGTAACCAGTGTCATAATTTTTTAAAGGGTGGAACAATATGAAGAGCAGTGAATTCCTTACATTGGGTTAGTGCCATATCTAGGTTTTCTGGTACAGTGTGCAAGGATATTTCTAAGTTAGTTACTGGCTAGCTGACCGTGTAGCTAAATTCTTCTGTTGCCTTGTTTTCTGGTCTGAGTCATCAGTGTCATGGATGCTGCTTGTAACATGATGAGGTAATGGGTGTGAGAAAATTATCTTATTACTTAACTATAAGCCATAGAAGGTGAATTTTGTAGTAGACACTGAACCACAGGTGTTAGTTAGACATCAACTGGGGTGGTTGGGTAGACAGTGACTTATCTACAGTAGTGCTGTGGATTGTATTGCCTTGATGTTCACTTGAATAAAATGTCTTCTAATATGGTAGCATTGAATTTAAAAAGGAAATATACCTATGGTTATAATGCAACCTTTAAAACTGCTTTGAAAGTATGGGGATATACATTGTTATGTGCCATAGTTTATCCCATTTCCTTTACTAATGTACTATGGAATTATTTTAAAATATGTAATATAATTTGCGATTTTGCAGTTTGTTTCCTTCCTGGGTTGGATTACCCCGGTGTTACTCTACCTTTAATTCTGATCGTATGAGTCCCCGTGACAGTGACTTTTGTGCCCAGTGACTCTTTGTTAGCTCTATGTTTGCATTCATCCCTAGTCCCTGCTCAGTATATGAGAGGCCAAACATTTATTTTAATTTTACTTTAACTGAAAAGAATAATACTTAAGATTGTTTTAGAGAAAAGACTTCTAGGTGATATTTATGGAACTTTCTTAGTGTTTATAAACATTTAAGTATTAAAGCAGTTCTGAGATTTGTGCCTCTGCTCCCATTTACAAAGATGGTCAATGAAGGTCAGGTAAAGACTATCTACCTATCTCCATGAATGCATCTATATTACATAATACAGTATAATATTAATATTAATCAGAGTTGGTGCAACACACAGGGATATTCTGAAAACTATAACATAGATGTGTGGTGTGCTTTCTCAACACTGAATGTGGATCATATTAACTGCAATCATCATCATCATTATAACTGAGATGATGAGGAAATGGAGGATACTTCCCATGAATATCTCTTTTTATCCAATCAGTCTCCATTTTTATGCCTTTAAATTCACATTATTTCTCACATAATACTTTTTGTTCTCTATTAATATGTAGTACATTTCCAGTTTCGAAGACATGAAAATATTGAATGAATTTTCCTTCATTTAAATTATTTTGTCTTGTTTTACTACCATGGCATGTTGAATCTGTTTTTAAATATTCTATATACTTATATTTTATCTATATCTCAATTTCTATTTTTCCTCATTTTATACTTTACTGTGTTAGTTACATTTTATTGTTAATGAAATTTACTGACCAACATTGCTAGTCTGAACTACTATAGAATTGTCCTTGGATTTTCATTTTCATGTTTCTATCAGTCTAAGGCTTCTAGAAAGACCCAGCACAAAATCACTGTGCTAATTGCTTCCTAATGGTATATGAAATTTTAGTATCTTTACATGTTTAAATTCTGCTAAGTGTTTTCAAAGCTTAAAAAATAGAGGTCATATATGATGATAATATTGGTTGTATTAATGAGAAAGCTACACAAAAGTTTTTGTGAAGTTATAGAATAGAGATAACTCATTTACAATGCCAGGAAAAATAAAAATGAGGAGTGTCCAAAGTTGATGAGATAAACAAACGCAATGGGGTTAGGGGTTCTGGTCATACACGAACCTTAACACCTGGGAAATGTGCAGGAGGATCCTGAAATTAGACTGTCTTATGCTACACAGTTAGAGACAGCTCAATCAACAGAGGCTGCTTAGAATGTCACAAATATGTACAACTAAATAAGTTATGTATGTAGACATGTACAGGTTATATCACAAAAATGCAAAGAATACAAAAGACTATGACAGTATTTCTCCTAAGTCTGTCAGTCCTGTAGAAATGGTGTCCATTGAGAATTACCTGTGTGATTACCAGTGCACAAAGTTTAAAACAGCAATAATCAGCATCATCAAAGGTCACTGCAGGGGCTAGAGAGCTGGCGCACTGGCTGTTCTTCCAGAGGTTCTTGGTTCAATTCCCAGCAACCATCTGGTGGCTCACAACCATCTGCAATAAGATCTGAGGCCCTCTTCTGGCCTGCAGACATACATGCAGGCAAAACACTGTATACAGAATAAATACTAAATCTAAAAATAAAAATCAAAACATTTAAAGAAGACACAAACATCTCAATGAACATGGAGAAAAGCAGTAAATATCTGATTGGTGTAAAAAAAAACAAAAATAAACATTGAATGAACTAATGAAAAAATCGAGGATTTCAAAATTAAATTTAGTAAATGGAAATACTGAAGAGAACTCACACTGAAATTAAGATGGAATGGAAAAACTCAATAAACAAATGAGAAAACTCATAAAATCTTTTAAACAGAACGGATCAAGCAGAAGATAGAATATCAGAACTTGAAAGTAACACAGAGGAATTGAACTGCTACAGGAAAGAATATGAAAACTTTGAAAAAGCACACACAAATAAAGCACACAAGAAGAACTTAGGATATTGTGAAAAGACCAAAGCTTTGAATCATAACAGATGAAAAAGAAGAATCTCTGGTCAATTGCATAGGCCGGATCTTCATTCAACAGGATCATAGAAGAACACTTCCCCAGATTAAGAAAGACAAATCTATACAGATACAAGAAACACACAGAAGCCCAGATAGTAGACAAGACCAGAAGAGAAACTTTTCTTGCACATCCTACTTAAAACGCCAAGTATATTGCCAGACATTGGTAGTGAATACCTTTGATCCTATCATTCAGGAGGTAGAGGCAGGCTGATCTCTGAGAATTCGAGGCCAACCTGATCTAAAGAGTGAGTTTCAGGACAGCCAAGATACACAGAGAAACTCTGTCTTGAAAAACAAACAAACAAACAAACAAACAACACTAAGTATATACAACAGAGAAAGAGTATTGAAAGTAGCAAGAGAAACACACACACACAAACACACACACACAAACACACGCGCGCGCGCGCGCGCGCACACACACACACACACACACTCGCAAGTAGAGGACAACCCACCAGACTACTGGTGTCAACATAGTTCACTGTACCAGCTAAACTTTCCATGATATAAGCAGCCTACCAAAATAACAAAAGCAAAATGAACAAACCCAAAGCCATAACAACAGCTAAATAAAGAATAAAATAAAATAAAAATGGAATTTGGAAAAAGTAAGTTAAAGATGTAAAAGTTTATGTTTAACTTTGGCTTTATATTGTTGAGGTTTCTTGTGACTTTAAATCCCATTTTTTTTTCTCGCAATGTAATTTTCAACTCAATGATTATTTTTAAACTTCAGACTGCGTTTCCTATTATATAAATTGTATTTTCTAAAATATTAGCTCTCGAGAGTTGCACATTTCAGTTAAAGTTTTAAAATAATTTATTTATTAAAAATAATTTTGAATTTGCCACGAATATCACTTAGCCTTCTATTTTGCTCATGAAATTGCTTTCTCCTGCTACCATGACTAATTGGTCATTTGGCCTCATCTAAAAAGACAAATGAAAATGTATGAGAAGAATATTTCCCTACATACACAATATATCTTTCTTTATCCATGTGCCCTGAATGCACACACTCTCCTGCATGTGTTGAAACTGTTCTTTGTCACTGTGAGTGCTGGTGTCTGATTTTCAGCAATGAACCTGAGTTATTTTCAAATTGACCCCCCCCCCCCACTATGTACCTTGGTATCTATCTACAGAGTCGCTGGCTGACCACTGGAGCTCAGTTACTGTTTAGAGGCCTTTCTACCGGCAGTACTCACCCACCTCTGTCCAACCTCTGAGACACCATTGTGGAGACTGCAACTTGTGTGGGATCAAGTTCGCAGTAGTCAGAGCCGAGGAATTAAACAGGACCTCTAGTCCTCCGGGAACAGCCTCCTCCCAGTGAGCTATGTCAGAAGACCTGGACAAGGAGCAGAAAATCCCCATGTGTCTCAGGGCAGACCTCTGCTTTTCTGCTTGTGGTAGTCAGGGACCAGTAATTTGTGCATCACCTAGAGAATACTCTGCCCTGAAGGTGCCCCTTAGAGGCACAATGGCTCCTCACCAACATTTTAAATTTCACTACGGTGGTAGGTGAGGTCATTGTTGACAGGAAAAGAGCAGCACTGTAGGAAACCCCAGTACTTCCTCAAAGTCATCTCTGTGACATACACACATTAATGCATAGTAGAGAAAGATGATGCTAACTCCTTCCCAAACCTTGATACACACACACACACACACACACACACACACACACACCACATGCACATGCACGCATGCATGCATTCTTTTAGGAGTATTTAGTTTCCCTAATTCTATATATTAATTAATAAAAACAAAAATAAATATAGCTAGACATTTATGTCAAGGAAGAAGTATAATTCAGGGGCATGAGTTTTATTATAATTTTATCATATTTGTTCTTTGATAATCCCTCATGTATGCAGTGCATTCTGTTGACCCTCATCCCAACCCTCTCTTATCTCCCTCCCACCCCTGTCAAACCCCTCCTCTTCCCCACAAGTCTCTTTCTCACATTCATGTCTTTTTGCTTTGTTATGTGACCTACTGAGTGTGTTCAGGTCTTTTGTGTAGCTGTGCATTTGGAACTGTCCCTTGGAGCCTGTCTTTAGTTGTGTCCCTTCCCAGAATCCATCAGTAGTTAATAACTCATCGGGAGTTGTCAGGACCCATAAACTTCTCCCTCATCCATAACTGACAGGCCAAATGTAGACAGCTTTAGTGGCTGTGGGATTCTAACTGCCTTGAATGTGTTGCAGCCTTTGTATTCTTTCTGTGGTGTTCCCTGAACTCTCCCACCCTCAACAGGCCCTGTCACCCTCAGCAAGTGGTGCAGGTCTCGGTGGACTGTCCCGGCCTCACTGAGCGGTGCAGGTCTCAGTGCACAGTCCCGGCAAATAAGCAATGAGGATAGTAAGTTATTATTTGATATAGACAGATTGTCTTTCCTAAAAATAATTAACTGATGTAATGTGAAGCTCAGAAAGACAAGCCCTAAGTATTTTCTCACATGTGAACTATGGGGGATGGTCATAATGAAGACAGAGAGGAATATAAGGGGAAACGGTGAATAGGACATGTTCAATAGCTAAATAAGTAGTTGAGTAGAAAAGAACCTGCAGTTACATTTCTCACTTGGTAGGTAGCTTATGAAAAGCTCACTAGTTCATTTGATCAACATGTATTTCCTTTAACCAGTAGATGCTAGTAGTATGCATATGCCAAAGCAAAAGGTCCTAGATGCAATGTTTTTTTTTATTTTATGGAGTTCGTGTTATAGGTTAGACAATATAATAGTTTGATTCTTGATAAATATAAGTCAAATCAACAAAAACCTGCTTGCAGTTATAACTGTATGGATACTTAATGGTCAAATCAAACACATTTTTGTAGAAATAGCAAAAGATACTCAGGCTATCACACTAACTCCAATATTACAATATATTTAGACATATATTTATTTATGTAGCTGCAAGGTTAAACACATGGGTTCAGAGATCCCTAATTTGCTTTAGGATGAAAAGTATAGGTCAGAAAGTTGGTGAGGTTTTATAAATGGCAGACACAGTTCAATAGCAAACGGTAAAATCATAGAGGTAAAGTGCTTATTTTCAGTTTTGACTAGAGTATGATAATTGGACATAGTAGCAGGTTTCATTTTATAAATGCATATAACACATTGCTAACATCCCTCCATTTTCTTAATATAGTTCCTCTTGTCTTCTCCACCTTTCCATCTTCAGTGATGACCATCCTCATATTTCACACGTGACAAAATAATTAGTACTTGTTTTTCTGAGCTTCACACTATGCAAGTTGATTGTTCCTGATAATCTGCCTGGGTTCTTCCTTATCTTGCTATATGAAAATGATGCTAAAGATGGGTCCATTTGTACACTTTGTGAACACAACAAAGTGTCTATTGATTTACACATTAGCTATTTTATTTATAAGACTAAGGTGGATAGACTACATTTTCCAACAGAAATCTGTAGTAAATAACTTACAGGTGCATGAGGCAAAGGCAGTAAAACTCAAACATGATTCATGCACACAAACCAGGGAATTCTGTAGGTTGCTCCACCAGTCAGGAGTGAAGCTAAGCTGGTTTCACTCAGAACCAAATTTTCCCAGGTTCACAGAGATGAAGATGATTTCCCTTTAATGTCTTGTTGGCCTTATCTACCCATATTTTTGAATCATCTAATAATTTGAGAAATTTTGTATTTACATGTAGACCCAAACAACATTTCTGGAACATAAGACATGCAGGGCACATCTAATTTTTTTCAGCAAGAATTCACTTCATTGGCCTTTTGATCTATTTTAAACAAAACTTCATTCTTCACTCATATTGGAAATTTGACAATATGAACAAACATTAAAAGTCATAGCATTAAGAAATTTTGTTGAGTTTATTTTTTTGACTTGTGCCATAGAATTGACCTTATTTCCTATTCTGAATTTTACAAAGTCCTATATACACAAAGGAAAATGATATGTAGAATCAGATTGTATTTAGACACAAGACAAATACTCACATCTACAATGACTTGTATCAAATTGGAAAAGAGTATCACATTTCTTTAATGTTTATATAGTAGAGTCTATCAAGTGAATAATGTTAGAGGTGAAGGGAAAGCCTAGGCTGATTGTAAAGAATTGAATGGTGTAACTTAGTTCAAGCACCATGAACGAGTAAGCCAAGAACTAAACCCTGCATCTATAACACATTGTTAGGTCACAATGTCCTTCAGCATTCAAATTTATCTAAAGAGAAGAGGGTGGCCAGAAAAGACTTATCAGTCTTGCAGGTGATTCTATTTCAAGGCCATTGTTCCTTCTGTGTTATCTTCATGACTTTCTAAACTTTGTCCAGATATGTGGAGGGAGGTGGGAAGACTAGACAGAATTGTTTTTCTTAGTTATCAACACTAAAGCATTTCTAATCAAAATTCAAGGCATGGCAATCACATCTAAAATTATAAAGGCTTAAAGAGAACTCAGATTATTATACCTTGAGCCCTATGTGGATATATTTACCCAAGTTTTACATATCCTTATTCTTTCTGTACAAATATTTTTATTATTTTCTCTCGGATCTGCTTAGTCCTGACTCCATAAATGACAGGGTTAAGAGCAGGTGGGACAATTACATATAGGTTAGCTAAAAGAATATGGATGTAGTGGGGAATGTTTTGGCCAAAGCGGTGTGTCAGAAAAGAAAACAAGGCCGGTGTGTAGAAACACAGCATGACACACACGTGGGAACCACAAGTGTTGAGAGCCTTCAATCGGGCATCCTGAGAGGGAATTTGGAAAACTGCTCGAAGGATGAGCACATAGGAGCAGGCGATCAGGATCATGTCCACAAGGATATGGGAAATCACCACGAGTCCATAGATGATGTTAATCTTGATGGGTGCACAGGCTAATCGGGCAAGACCCATGTGTTCACAGTATGTGTGAGGCATGATGTGGTGCCCGCAAAAGGGCAGTCTCAGAATGAGAAACACAAACGGAGTCACAAGAATTAAGTTTCTTCCAAAAACAACTGAGAGGAGAAGGCTGATGGTTTTATTGGTGAGAATCATGGTGTACTGGAGAGGGTTGCAGATGGCAACAAAGCGGTCGTAAGCCATCACCACCAGCAAAACAGTTTCCATGCCTGTAAACATGTGGATAAAGAACATCTGAGCAAGGCAGCCCCCGAAACTGATCTCCTGGAGATTGAACCAGAAGATGCCCAGCATTTTGGGGATGGTGGATGTAGATAGACACAGATCAATCATAGACAATGTGGCCAGAAAGTAGAACATGGGCTGGTGGAGGTTTTGTTCAGTCTTGATTGCAAAGAGAATGGTGAGGTTTCCCACAAGGGAAGTCAGATACACAAAACAGAAAGGGAAAGCAATCCATATATGAAAAACGTCCAGACCTGGAATCCCCAGCAGGACAAAGAAGGAGGGGTGAAACTGGGTGTTGTTGACCAAAGGCATTCTCCTAGCAGGTGTTTGAGAATTCTTGTCAAGGGAGGCTATTCTTTCATTAAACTCTTCCATTATCAAGGTCCTGGGAGATAGAGAAACATCCATCAGTTTGCTGAATAAAATGGTGCAGCTACTTTTGAAGAAAAGATATTCTCCTCAAGAGTAATTGGGCAATTCATTCAACATACATATTGCTTCTGAGACCTATGGTATCTCATTTGATTATTTTTTTTCTAATACAGGGGGTCTCTGAAAAATTTGGACTATTCCAAATTATGGTATATGCTCATATTTTTTGGTGTTCATTTTCACTCACCATTTTGGGTTTATTTCCATGAATGCCCAATGTTCCTCTAAATGTAATATGCTATTTAAAAGTTGTAAATTCTGTGAGATGCATTATACTTTCATTAGTGTTTTGATTTCTTATAAATCGAGAGATTTGTTCATTGGTACAGTATAGTCAACATAACACAATTAAGCCCAATGTGATGTTTTGTCTTAGAATTTTCCACACTCTGTTGCTCTGAGCAGTCTGTTTACTTTGACGTCACTACTTTTTAGGACTTTGTGGGGCTGTGTAATTTTTTAAAAAAATTCCAGCCTCCATAGCTATTTGGCAGTGCTCACATATCTGTCTCAGAGTTTCAATTGCTGTGATAAAACACCATGACTAAAAGCAACTTTAGGAGGTGCTATGAGCCATGGAATCTTTCAGTAATTAATCAGTCTCATTTTACAAGGTCAACCCATCAGATTCAAGAACTCTGTATTGAATGATTAGGCCAAGATGCAAGGTGTGTTGGAATTATTGCCTTGTGAGTAAAGTGGCTGTTTCTGGCTATAGATTTCTCATAGATCATACCATTCTATTATAAATTTGAGATTTATCTTCCACATTTCAGCACTATTTGATTATTTACTTGGCATAATATACCTTATACATTTGAGGTTTACTTATTACATCCTTTAGATATGTGTGAAAACAGTCACACAGTCAAGAAACCTGATTCCCACTACCAGGTCTCTGTCCCTTTCTTCAATGTAAATGTAGAGATCTGCCTTCCTGTAATTATCTTTATTGCCAGGTATTTGGTCAGTGTTTAGGGCACAAGTAAAAGTATTTAATTTAAGACATTCCCTGATATCCAAGGTCATAGAATTACTACATACCTAAAGCTGTTGATTCTTAGCTGCTCAGATAGATAGAAAAATGAAGCAGGCTCTGTTACCTCAGTTAGAGATAGGAAAGCATGACCTAAAACGAACATTGCATCAAAATATTCATAAATCCTCACATTCACCTTCACCTCAGTTTACTGATGATGTTACTTTAGGAGGTTTATTGCCTGTGCCTTACTCTCAGGAAAAATGTCTAACCATCTATCTACAGCCTGGAGAAAGACAAACATCCACGGATAGACCTCCAGCCCCAGATCTGATCATCTAGAGCCTTGGGCTTCCTCCTTGTAAATGGTGTAAACTTCAGATCTAAAAGGTCATTAGAGCTTTCAACATTTGTAAAAACTGCTAATGGATCAAGGGCCATAAATTTCCCTTGTCTGTTTGCATAGGTTTCCTGGATACTTTCTATGCCTGCAAGATTTTGTGGGTCTCTATAACTGCTTAAGAACAAGGAGAGTTAACAGATACTGGAGCAGAAGTGGAGCTGAAGCACCCCCAGAAATTAATAGAGATAGGAAAATGAAGGAGAAGAAGAAGAAGAGGAAGAAGAAGAAGAAGGTAGCAGAGAATTGGGATTGCAATTAGAATTGGGACAGAATTAGAGCTAAGAACTTATAGACAGGAGCGAAGAACTAGAATTGAGAACAAGGAAGAGAGAACAATAAAGAGACATGTTGCCATGCTTATTCAGTCCCAGTTCCGCTGGCCTTGGTGAGCTCCCAATAGATCAGTTCCACTGTCACAGTGGGTGGGTGCACCCCTCGTGGTCCTGACTTCCTTGCTCATCTTCTCCCTCCTTGTGCTCCTCATTTGAATCTTAAGAGCTCAGTCCGGTGCTCCAATTTGGGTCTCTGTCTCTATCTCGATTCCTCGCCAGGTGAAGGTTCTATGGTGATATGCAAGATATTCATCAGTATGGCTATAGGATATGGTCATTTCAGGTTCCCTTTCCTCAGTTGCCCAAGGTACTAGCTGGGACCATCTCCCTGGACACCTGCGAGCCCCTCTAGAGTCAAGTCTCTTGCCAACCCTAAGGTGGCTTCCTTAATTAGGATATATATTTCTCTGCTCCCATATCCACCCTTCCTTTATCCCAACCATGCCATTCCCGCAAGCTCCCCCCATCCTCCCCTTCTTACGTTTCTCACCCCATTTCCCCTTAGCCCCATGCCACCTCACCCCCAAGTTCCCAGTTTTTGCCCGGCAATCTTGTCTACTTCCCATATCCAGGCGGATGAGTATATGTTTTTCTTTGGGTTCACCTTCTTATTTAGCTTCTCTAGGATCACAAATTATAGGCTCAATGTCCTTTATTTATGGCTAGAAACCAATTATGAGTGAGTACATCCCATGTACTTTTTGGGTCTGGGATACCTCACTCAGGATAGTGTTTTCTATTTCCATCCATTTGCCTGAAAAATTCGAGAAGTCCTTGTTTTTTACCGCTGAACGTGGCGGACAATGAAGGCTGATGAGAAGCCAAGGACAAGGTTTCGATCCTAATACATGAACTGGCTTTGTGGGAGCCTAGCCTGTTTGGATGCTCACCTTCCTGGTCCTGGATAGAAGTGGGAGGACCTTGGACTTCCCGCAGGGCAGGGAATCTGGACTGCTCTTCATTCTCGAGAGGGAGAGGGAATGGAGTGGGGGGGAGGGGGCGATGTGTGGGAGGAGGGAGAGGGAAATGGGAAACGGGGAGGAGGCGGAAATAAATAAATAAATAAAGAGAGAGCCATGTTGAAGAGAAGTTGCATGTGAGTTGATTTGTTTTCCCTCAGATCTCCTCATTTGTTTTCTCCCTCACCGTCTGTAGTGCCTTAGCTGAACCTGGAAAAAGTTTAAGAAGCTGGTACCCCAAAAGAGCCCAATTGGAGGGAGATTTTATTCCAATATATAGCTTTCAGGTCGTACTCTATCACTGAAGGAGGTCAGGACAGAAACTCAAGGCAAGAATCTGGAAGCAGAAACTGAAGTAAAAGCGATGTGAAAATGCTGCTTACTGGATTGTGCCTCATGACTTGCTCAGTCTGCTTTCATATACAGTCCAGGGCCAAGTGTCCAGGGGTGGCAACACCTACAGTGAGCTGGTCCTACCATATTAATCATTAATCAACACAATAACAATACCTCACAATCTTGCCTTTGGCTAATTCCATGAAGACATTTTCTCAGTATGAATATGAAAAAGTGCACGGGATGGTCTATAGAAAGGTTGGGGGCGGGGGGAAGAAATTATTTAATTCTATTATAATTTCAAAAAATAAAAGAAATAATTTAATAAAAGTTTCTTTTCTCAGATACATCTAGGTTTGTATCAAGTTGACAAAAAGCAATCACTATGTGTATCTTTCTAATCTGCCTTCCTCCGAGCAGATGAATATTGTCGTCTTGTCTTATAATATATAAGATAAATATTAATAAATAATAAGAAGCCATAGAGAGCCCTATATAATCTGAAAGAAAATCCATCATGCAGAAAGAAGCTGGATGATACCTGAAGTGGCTGCCACATGCAACTAAGAAGCTGATCATTTTTGAGGCCATCTTGGTTTAGATGGGTTCATTGACAAAGATCGCAGTCTTACAGCACCATTTAAAACTTGAATTGGTAATTTGGGTACTTTCCCTTACAGCACACACACACAAATGCTGTGGCCACTGACCTTGTGATTTTTTTTTTTACAATATTGTTTCTTTCTTTTTGGTCCTTGTTGAACATTAAGTAGATTTGGTTAGACCTGAAAATCCTTAGATTTAAATTATTAAAAATCTTGTGTGTCATTTACTTGCAGAAAAATTTTGACTAATTTCTTTATGTTATAAATCAGTTTTTTTCTTGTAAAACTGGGAAGTAAATCCAACTAATGTTGTTTATTTTCAGAATGAACAAGATAAATGGATGTGAGTGAAGCAGCTTAGAAAGTAGTTGAAAAACATCAGTGGTGCTTCCTAGTATTTAATTTTAATGGAAGATGAAGAGAAAAGACCGTTATTTAACACGAGGCAATTGTAGTCTAGAAGATGAGCGAGTTGTTACAGAAGAATGAAGGGCTGCTTCAAGACAAACATTTACACTTCTCTAGTTATCCGCTTATACAAACGTAATCCATCTCAGTTGAAGAGAAACAGGCTCTTTGTATTCTTACTCCCCCTGTTTCAGCAACCACAGTTTAGTCAAATACAAAAAAACTGAATATCCTGATTGTTTATTCAGTACGTTTCAAGACTGAGACATGAAGGAGGCTGAGGCTGAGGCTTGCTGCTCTAGCAGGGATATTACATCAACATTTTAGATACAGTTGCCCAAAGTAGTGGAAACTAGGGGGTCAAAATAGATGGTATGATAAGGGATATGAGAGACAGGAGCAGAGAATAGCAAAGACGAAGTTCTATCTGGATGCTGACATTAGTCACACCTCTATGCCAGCCCACATGAGAAGGGGATCCGCTTGCTTTTGCCTGTCATAGAAGAAACCGAACAAACGCTATTTGCTTTGCTCCTGGGTCAGTTTTCTTGTCTTTGTAATTTTTTTTCATTAAAGTATGTATGTGTCCATGGTTTTATAAGCAATAAAGGAGTGTGGCTGTATCACGGGAGGTAGATATAGGGAAGAAGGGAAGAACAAGGGAGGGAGAGAGAGGAAGGAAGGGAGGAGAGGGCACAGGCTAACACAAAGCATACGAAGTCTTCACACAGAGCACAGTGCTCACCTTAGCCGTACCAATCTCTCCTAGCTGTGTTTCTCTGTGTGGAGAATGGTGCGCACACAATCATGAAGAAAAGGGAGTCTTCTGCATATTTAGCCCTCTTCCTCCTCTCAGCTGTCTCTTCTGTACTGGCCTGAATTATAATGCCTCTTAATATTTTATTTCACTGTCCATATGTACAATTGAATAGTATTGTGGTCTAGGTTTCAAAAATGGCTCTTTCAAACTTCTGGGCTTCTGATCTCACTGATCCCAATGGAGAGAACTTTATTGAGTCTAGACATGTCCCAGAATCCCTGAACACAGTTTTCAGAACCCTCTGTGTATGAACTTGTACCCAAGGGTCTTATCCTCTCTTCCTCCCCACAGCAGGATGGAGGAACACTGTGCCAGATATCATCCCTTAGCTCAGAGGAGGTGTGGTATGAAAGGCAAGGAAGGGAAATATGATGGCAAGGGAAGATGAGAATGAGTGGGTCTCCTATGGGAAGGGGAACATTAAGTTTATACCAGTGAACTCTCCACAGTCCTCTATAAACTTCATATGGTAAACACAGAAACTGCTCTTAACTACTGCCATTGTTCATAACCATAATGTTTTAGACATTTAGTTGTGACTTGTGGTTTTACAGTACATATCTCCGTCTCTTGGGACAGAAGGTCTTGTACTTTCCTTTAATTTTTCCCCACTGACAGTCCTCCATGACTGTTACATGTATGACCTTGTGCTTTCTGTATGTTCATGCCATTCTTACACAGTTCACTTTGCCCTCATTTAGAGTTGCCTGCCATTCTCATTCTCTGTGTGCTGGCATTAAAGTAACATTTCACTCAGCTTTACTCTTCAGTTCACCTAGCAGTGTCTTGGTTGGAGGAAATGCTCAGATGTTGCTGGGTTATACAAGCTACAGAACTAAAAAATGGCAGTTCTGTGATGTGCCAATGCTGTATGATCTTATTCTGAACTTATTATTATGGAACCACAGTTCTTAGTTAGGGGAGCCACTTTAGGGTTGGCAGGAGACTTGACCCTAGAGTGGCTCCCAGGAGCCCATGGTGATGTCCCCAGTTGGTCCCTTGGGCAGCTGAGGATAGGCAACCTGAGATGACCCTATCCTATAGCAATACTGACGAATATCTTGCACCATAGAACCTTCATCTGGTGATGGATGGAGATAGAGACAGAGACCCACACTGGAGCACTGGACTGAGCTCCCAAGGTCCCAATGAGGAGCGGAAGGAGGGAGAAGATGAGCAAGGAAGTCAGGACCACGAGGGGCGCACCACCCACTGAGACAGTGGGGCTGATCTATTGGGAGCTCACCAAGGGCAGCTGGACTGTGACTGAGAAAGTATGGGATAAAACCGGACTCTCTGAACATGGCGAACAATGAGGACTGATGAGAAGCCAAGGACAATGGCACAGGGTTTTGACCCTACTTCATGTTCTGGCTTTGTGGGAGCCTAGCCAGTTTGGTTGTTCACCATCCTAGACATGGACGGAGGGGGGTGGACCTTGGACTTTCCACAGGGCAGGGAACCCTGACTGCTCTATGGACTGGAGAGGGAGGGGAAGAGGAGCTTGGGGGAGGGGGAGAAGGGTGGGAGGAGGGGGAGGGAAATGGGAGGCTGGGAGGAGGCAGATACTTTTTTTTCCCTTTTCTCAATAAAAAAAAATATTAGTGTCTTCTACCAGATTTTCATGAGCCCAAATACTATTTTCACATAAAACATCATTATTGTTTTGTTCATTTTCCTTTTGAGACAGAAGTCTGTTCATAAAGAAATAGTTCCTGTAAAGATTTTAGGGATTGGGTGTATTTTGACACTGTAACTCCACAAACCAGAAAGCCTAAGAGAGAACATCCTCCTTCATATCCATTGACATGTCTTGAATAGTCTTCACCCTCATCCTTAAAAGTCTAGAAACTCCTTGATGCTTATGCCATAATATGATCAATGGCTAATTTCTCAATGATTTCGGAGTCTGTATCAGTTTTCCTTTTTTTTTGTGTTTTTTTGAGACAGGGTTTCTCTGTGTAGCCTTGGCTGTCCTAGAACTAGCTTCTGAAGATCAGGCTGGCATCGAGCTCAAAGAGATCATCCATCCTCTGCCTTTTGAGTACTGCAATTAAAGGCATGTGCCACCACTGCCTAACCAATTTTACTTTTTAATATCTTTATTTGTATCATTTAAATGCTTTTTGTTGTTATTCTCTTAAAAGTATGCTGAATATTTTCTCCATGTTATGGCTTCTTTTTTATGTGGAGAATTATTCATAGTAGTCATACTTTCAGTTTTGAAGGGTGGTTTTGTTATGTATACAACAATATTAGACAAAATAATAATATAGAAAATAGCAGAAAAAGAGTAGAACATCGTATCAGATACTTGTACCATCTAGTAAAAAGTGCCTAGGGAAGCTGTGTTAAACCAAAAACTCATACTTCTGACCGAGTCCCGGGCAAAAGGTCTTCTGGGTGATGCTTCCAATTAGATGTTCCAATCACAGACACTATAAGGTAAGCATGCCTTTGTCTGAATTGGGGTCACAAGCCTAGAAACAACTTCTTAGTGAATGTAAGCAGCATGCAGTAATTTGCCACTAAAATGCATATTATAATTCTGATATGTATGGGTGACATGTATAATATGTTCCTGGAATCACCTTACAAATGACCCGTGTGTTGTGCTGCATTATTTAGCTTTTGTGACATAACCAACTTTTGTGCAGTTTGTGGCTTAAAACATTGGTTTTCTCAGTTGAAATTCTTTCATTGAATAAAGAATTAATTCAGTCTGGATTACCCTGTTTTAATTTCATGAGCCTTTTTTAAAAAGATAAATCACAGTGTAGCTGTATGGTTAAAGACAGTCTCACTCACAGTCCCTTATGATTGAAAACTGATAGCTCACATCCATTCTTTTCCCTATAGCCTCTTACCCTTCATTCAGCTTGACATGCTCATCATGGTCCCAGGGTTTCAAATACTCCAATACTAAGCATTCATTTGCAATGTCTCTCTAAGCCTCTGCTTGTATCATGTTTACTAATTTTATAAGAACTCACTCCATTACTCAAACTCAGAAGGTTATAAAATAACATTTCCTTTTTTATTAATTCTTTGAGAACTTCATATAATAAATTTTTATTAGGTTCTCCTGTCCTACCAGAACTCCTCTTAGATCTCCCCCCAACACTATTCCAATTTTGTGACTTCATTGTCTTAAGCTCAAGTCCAATTTGTGCTGTCTAATTACTCTAAGGTGAGTGGGAAACCAAAGGAATGTAGTCGACCTGTTAGGAGTCATGCCATTAAATAAAACCGATGCTTCCTGTCCCAGAAGCTAACAATTGCCAGACACTTCTTAGTTAAATATAGGACTTCATACCCACATCGCCTCTCCATGCTGTGCTATTGTCTGTCTTGATCTTGTTCAGGTCTTGTGAATGCTATTACAATCACTCTGAGTTTGGGCAACTTCTTCCTTGGGTCTCAAAAACATTATTCTTTTTTTTCCTATATTGATTTGACTTTTATTAAAAGTAGTAAACAATTAAATCAATTGTAATAATTTCACTGTAGCTTTTAATCTCTTTGTTCTGGTTTGTACAGTAAAAGTCCCCCCAAAGTCTCTTGTGTTGAAAGCTTGGCCTCCATCTGGGAAGTGGTGTAACCTTTTGGATATGGGGCCTAGTGAAAGAAAGCTAGTTAAATGTCATACTGAAAAGCAATTTTCAAGGGCAAATCTCATTTGGTTTTCTGCATATAAGTGACATAAATTGTTATTCATTTCATTCTGCATCACTTACCAACAAGTCTACACATGCTCTAATTGTTTCCAATTCTATGTCATGAACTATACATTTTTAAAAATATTCTTTCTTTCTGTATTTGTTTTTTATCAAGCTGCCTGCCTATGTACAAGTTTCCTTCATTTTTATTAATGAGAGTATCTGTATAT
The DNA here is from genome assembly GCF_000317375.1 of Microtus ochrogaster. Classification (NCBI taxonomy): domain Eukaryota; kingdom Metazoa; phylum Chordata; class Mammalia; order Rodentia; family Cricetidae; genus Microtus; species Microtus ochrogaster. Next base: position 1,251,149 of record NW_004949171.1, on the reverse strand, counting down.
GTATGTATTTGTTTAATTATAGTAATTATATATTATATTATAAATTTGGGAAATAAATCCTAAAATATTGTTTTTCAATATCATCTGGTCTATTACTGCTGTGGTTTGGATATGATATCTATGTGACCTCTTAACCCTTAATTGTTGACATGTTCAGAAAGATTATAGAACCTTCAGAAGGTAGAGCCTTGCTAGAGAAAGGATGTTATAAGGTGAAAACCTTCTGTTTTATAGTCAAAACCTATCGTTTGCTGTCTGGTTTCTTACTACGGAGAAATGTGACCAGCCAGCTTCCAGCTCCTGTCCACTTGCCTTCTCCTCTATGATGGACCTATCTTAGTGAATATATGAATCCAAATAAACTCTTCATTTTTTAAGCTGGTTAGTCATATCTTTTTTTTGAGCAATGTATAAATTAACTAATACAATTACCCTTTAAGCTTATATATTCCAATTTGAAAAGAGCAAGTGGACAAATGATGACAAAGGAATATATACAATGAGTCATAGAAAAGAGGTTAATAGGAAATACAAAAACTTAGAAAGCTATTTCCCACACATGTTCATGTGGGCATCTTAATTAAGTTTAATGAGCCATACATATGTGCATGCGTGCACTCCTCCACATGTACATAAATACACACACAAATCTTTCCCCAACAGAGACTTGAAAGTTGGAGAGGAACTTTTTGGGACAAATAAAGGTTTTGGTAGAGTAGGCAGGGGCATAAGAAAGAGAAATGGAAAGTAACATGCATAGAACTTATGACACACAAACCTGTAACTCATTTTGTATTGTGAGTTTCCTTGTGATAATGTATATTTAATACTTCATTTCTAACTTATCCTCCATTTCATTCTCTCTCTCAAGTGGCTCAATTGGCCCTGACTTCTTAGTTCACAGTTAGTGTTACCTCTTTATTTACACAGCCATTACCTAAATCTACTTCTATCATGACCAGATGACCTGTATTTAAATATGTCTCTGAAAGAAATCTTAATACCTATAAGAGATCTAGAACTAGACAGTGCTAACAGCAAGTTCTTCCTTCAGCAAGTTAAAGCACTCTTTCTTGAAACTTACCATTGAAAGACATATTCTTCTGGTTTCAATAAAGGATATAACATGTCTTCAGCAAGCACCACCAACATTTTTATATATGTATAGTAAGCATATATGTGCTAAACATATTATACATATATATTCTGCCAGGTTTCCGTAGAACATGCAACATGCCTTCAACAGCTACCTCTAACATATTTATATATGTATAATATTTAGAGCTATATAAATATTATAATATATATTATATGTATCGTAAATATATTTCTGTAGTATACCAGTCACTAGGGAGGCTGAGGCATAAAGATTTCAGGCTAGCAGTCTGCCTGAGCTACACAGTGAGACCTTGATATTCAATTTTAATAAAATTATTATTGCTTTTTATTATTAATTCAATTTCTTTTAGACCTTATCCTCCCATAATGTGAACAATTTACTTCCCACTCAATTTTTTTTAGCCAAAAGATTCTTCACTCGCTGCTGGATCTGCTTGGTTCTGATCCCATAAATGACTGGGTTGAGGGCGGGAGGGATGACTACATAGAGATTAGCCAGGAGGATATGGATATACTGAGGGATGTTATGACCAAAGCGATGAGTGAGGAAGGAGAAAAGAGCTGGGCCAAAGAAGGCTAAGATAACACAGATATGGGAGCTACATGTGTTGAGAGCCTTCAGGCGAGCATCTTGAGAAGGAAGGTGAAAAACAGCATATAAGATCCTAGAATAGGAAACTATAATAAGAAACACATCCAGAAACAAGATGGAAATATTCCCAAGACCATAGTAGACATTGGGTCTGATGCTGGCACAGGCCAGTCGTGCCACACCCATGTGCTCACAGTAGGTATGTGGGATGATTCTATGTCCGCAGTAAGGCAGCCTCAGGAGGAGAAAAATGATGGGAACGATCATGCACAGGCTTCTTACAACCACGACCACAGCAATCACACCAATGATTCTGTTGGTGAGAATCATGGTGTACCTGAGAGGGTTGCAAATAGCCACATAACGATCAAAGCCCATGGCAAGGAGTATGATGCTCTCCATGACTGTGAAGAAATGGATAAAAAAGACTTGAGCAACACAACATCCAAAGCACAGCTCCTGGAGGCTGAACCAGAAGATGCCCAACATTTTAGGGATGGTAGCAGTAGACAGACTTAGGTCAATCATAGACAGCATAGCCAGAAAGTAGAACATGGGTTGGTGAAGGCTCCTGTCAGTCCATATGACAAACAGAATGAGAAGGTTTCCAACAAGAGCAATCAAATACACAACACAGAAGGGAAATCCCAGCCAGAACTGTGCAACTTCCAGGCCTGGAATCCCTAGCAACAGGAAGGAAAGAGGGTGGGCCTCAGTGACATTGGGAGATGGCATTCCTCTGCAGGCTGATGCTGGTTATGGTTTAAATGCTGTTGTCAGTTTCCATGGGACAGTTCATCCAGACTTAATAGAGATCTACAAAAATTTAAAGAGTCTTCAAACAATGTGCTGATATTAAATATACATTTCTCCCAAGATCTTTGAGATTTCCCCTAATCTTCAGCTCTGTATAAATAATTCTAGTAACAATGCTCTCTTGCAGAAAAAGTGTGAAAAGCTGATATGCAATATGTGAACTATAAACTTCTTAAAATTAGTGTTTAGAGTAAGGAAAGATGTGAACTCCCATCGTCTCAAGAGCGAGATATTAGGTGGAGATACTAAAACTGACAAGTACCATAACAGATATCATTAGTTTGATAATGACTATTGAAAAGCTTTGGATCTGTCATTATTATGGTGTTTAAGGCAGTTATAATTTGCTGACATAAATTTTATTGCATCTGGTTTATGGAGAAGAGATGTTTTAGTAAGGTAAACTACTTCTTAGTATTTTCCATGTTAATAAACATAAGGGGCAATATTTCACGACAAGTTGAAATTAATCATGTGGCATGGTGTAGATCTGTTTTTCTGTGTTTGTTAGCAGGTGCAGTACATAAGAGACAGGACAAGAAATGTGTCTGAGGAAGAATAGTTTATACAACATTTCCTCAGTGGAAAAATATGCATGATTTAGGATACTATATGTTGAAGCTCTTAGAAAACCATGATAATTATAACACTGTTAGTGGTCCAAGAATGAATAAATTAAAAAGGAGAAAAAGACAGTGGAATGAATTGAGAGTCTAAAAACAGGCACACATATCTCATAGGATCTGGGTGTTTAAAAAAAGAGCCTCAGGTAAGAATTTAAGATTGGTTAGCAAGAGGAGACGCTGAGCTATGAGGCATCTTCTGTGTGAAGTCGCCTTATGAGAGCACGCTGACTTCTAGTTGAAAACATCAAACTTGATCATCAGCCCGAAGCTAAAGTGCAGAGTTTTAGGGAACAAATCTCATGTCTACCCTAACCTCTGACATCTTCAGTCTCAGGTCTCCCAAACTATCCTCATCTCAAGAACTTACTAGAGGGACTCGGGAAAATCATTCAAAGCTCTTATGCTCATGCATAGTTTCTCACTGGAAAAGGATGCGGAATACAGTTAGACCCATTCCTGGGAAAGCCTGTGAGGCTTACAAATGTGCGGTACCCACTTTCCTCTCATGGTGTTGGGATGTACCATCCTCCTGACATTGACAACATGCATAAAGAGTATTCCCATCTAGGGAAGGTCATCCGGGTATTTTTTTGGGACCTCATAACATAAGGATGATTGCCTGCTTAGTTCATACCCGACATAGCATTGTTCTTGCTCCTTTTCATGTTGACCTGATGCCACTTGGTCAGAATAATCACCATCTTCAAAGAAGTTCATGCTCTAGGTTAGTTTTCTCTAAGTATGCATTTTTTTATGAATTCTTTGAGAAGTTCATACAATGTATTTTGATTCTGTGACCTGGCATGTTATTTCCATTCCTCACTTTGAACATGGAAATTACCTCCTGAAAGCTCAGAATAATAAAGAGCTGCATGCATGCTCTTTGTGAAAGTAGTTCTTTATTATATGTTTGCAAACTTAGCTCCTAAAGCACTTGTTGGTGCAGAAGTATCTGAGCTTTTTGACCTCATGCTTCATCTTCTTATCTTGTACTTAACTGTAAATTCTAATAACCAACTTTGAATTTAACTTAATGCCTCTGAAATATGAAAAATGAAGAGAAGCCAAACAGCTAAAACTGATATTGTGTCCTGTCCTATGTCAAAGTATGTGGAGTCAACGTAGAGAGTTAAAATGTACTGCTCTTTCTTTCACTATTATGGCCTTTTTCTTTGTATATCATTTATTATGTCACTAAAAGACCCCAAATATAGAAAAACTAAGTAAAAATACACAAAATTTAGTGCTATTAGACTATGTCATGGGGTTGGATCCTGATTCTACTCTCAGTTTACTGAGCATAAGCATGTTATTCTATATGCCAGGTTGGTGTTTCATGTAGATAAATGCACAGTAGTGTCTATTATTGAGTTGAATAAGTGAAATTATATATGTTTGAAATTTTGTAGATGCCTAATAATTTTCTTTCCAATGTCTTCCAATGTACTTCCACTTAAACCCTACAGCATTATTATGTGACATCGTAGTCACTGCTGTAGTATTATGTAATTTCAGTATGAATAGATGTTTCTTTGCTTATATACTCTATTCTAATTACACTGTTACTCATCAAACGTTTCATGAATATTCTAAATCTTAGTTCAATTTCTGAGAATCTAAAATCTAAGCACATACTGCAAAAACTTACCAATATTTCTTTCTTTATCTGAGATTCATGTAACAATTGTGCTTTCAGTTTTAAAATGCAGATACACAGCTTAAAAGAAGCCTTTAATATACCTTAGGCGATATTAATGAAGTGTGTGTGTGTGTGTGTGTGTGTGTGTGTGAGTGTGTGTGTGCTCAAGCTCTGGAGTGGACTGTTAGTAACAATGTCTCCAGACACTAGCATCCTTCTAATTGCTGAACAGTGATTCCCTTCAGACGCTGCACCAGGTGAAGAGCTACTTTTGACCAATCTCAGTGAACAATTTCCCTCTATTTGATTAACTGACTTTTTTTTGGGGGGGGTTCATATATTACTATTGGCGAGACCCATTTTGTCTTTTTCCTTCTTTCTTCTTTCCTAGCCCCTCTCCTCCTACCCATGTATTGATTGTTCTGCCCACTTTGGACTCTATTGGGAATTTACACAAGCAGTGGCATTTTCATTCTTAGAAAATATGTATATCATAAAACTTACCATTTTAAGGCTTGCAGTTCTGTGGTGCATAGTGCAGTCACAATGCTGTGCTATTATGATTTCTTTCTGGTCCCAAAATTTCTTATCTTTCCAAAAGTGAACACTGAAGTCATTAATCAGGAAACATTACTTGGCTATCTGTGTTTATGAAATTCTTAAAAGTTCATATAATGGAACCATACTATGTAGCTTGCTCAACTATAAATTCTATTTCTTGGATTTGTATGTCTTTCTTTACATCAGCATTACACTCTATACCCTATAAGTTTTTTGTTTTGATTTGTTCTTTCTTGGTATATCTTTGTTCTCAATATTTATTGATTTTCATAAATGTTTCTTTCAAATATATCATGCATTTGACCAAAATTGATCCTTCATAGCTTCTTAATTCTTTAATTCTTAATTCTTTTCCTGTCCTTGCCCATTCCTGCTAGTCTACTTCTACAGTCTCACACATGCTTTACACACACACACACACACACACACACACACACACACACACACACAATCTTGGATCTACAACTGAGAGGAAAAGGCTATTTTGGTCTTTCTGTGTCTGGTTATTTCACATAATATGAAAATCTTAGGTTGCACCCCCTGCCTAGCAAATGATGTCACTATATTCTTCGTTATTACTCAATAGCCCTGTAATGTACACGCATACCACTCTTTCTTTATCGATTCAGTAGGTGATAGGCTCCTGGTCACCATAACTTTAGTATTGTGAATAGTGGTCCTTTCTCCAGTGTACACTTGTGTTAGGCTACCAAGCCAGGAAGATGTGCCATAGACACAAGGTTGGTATATTCCTTTTACAACAGCTTTTTTAAACAACAAACACTCCAACAGGGCATGAAAGTGGGCTAAGATGTGGTCCCTCATAGCTGAGGTGTCCATGTTTATTTTGTTTCTGTTGTTGCATTAGGGAGACTGTCCAGGAGCAGCTTTCTGACCCTCTCTTAGTTGTGCCTACTTGGATCCTAGCTTGGGATTTTTAATAGTCTCTATTCTTTGTGTTTAAGAACTTGCTGGAGACTGTACAGCTACAGGTTGCATGTTGAGAAATAGAAACTGAATCTTGATGTATACTCAGAGCTGGGCTTCAGGTGACTGTGAGCTGCCTTGTGGGAAATGAACTCAGGTAGTCTGTAAGAGTTATAACTATGTGGCAGTCTTTCCTACCCTGTAAGAAGATCGTTGGCACTGGTTTTGGCAATGAGATTTTTAAAATTTGTTTCCAGAAGCACAGATGACAGCAAAATCAGAAAAGGGCTTTGTGAAAGTAATAACAGAGGGCACTATTATAGAAAATAAAGGTTAATTCATAAAAGAGATGAGACAATGCTAAGATAGTAGACAACCAGCTGAAAAACTCTGCAAAGGACATTGGGACATTTGTCAAAGGAAAACATTATGCCAACGGTAGATAAACTTCCCGTTTCTCGTTTTCCATTAGTTCTTTGAGACTCTAAATATGCATTTAATCATACTCACACTCTCCCCACTTCTTCAAATCCACTCCCTTCTCTACACAAAACTCACCAAGAACAGCTAATGATGCACAGATTATTATGGATCTGTGACCCTCCACTGGAGCATTGCCAACCACCAGGAGCATATTGTGTCATGTGTGAGAACATAGATGGACTGAAAGAAACTATGAGAAAACACAGAGCGCCACTGTAAGATCTCAGTTATGTATTTCCCATAAGGAGATAATATAATGCTAGTTATAAGAGACCAGGATGTGAGTGAGGCTGTGAAATGCAGATACAAAGTCATAAAGCTTTGGTCACAGGGGATGGATAAGTTCTGGAGACCATTTCAATAAAGCTGTGACTGTCATAAATAATGATGTAGTTTACTTACAAAGTGCACATCTTACTACTCTCTTGACAAATCTAAGGTAATTGACTTCTTAATTACTTCACTTTGATGATTTATAATATACACAGACATCAAAACATTGTTTATATACTGTAAATATGTAGAATCCTTAATTGTCATTATACTTCATTGAGCCTGGAAAAATTAAAACAAAATATGTTCCCTTAAAAAGTCAGAGACAACAATCTTTGTTTTCATTTATAATATTTGGCATTTCTAGCTTCTTCCATCATTTTCAAGGAGTTCTCTTGATAAGAGTTCAGTGTTAAGAGGAGGGGAGAAGGGGAAGATTGAGGAGAACTTGAGGGAATGGGATAGTTGAGATGGAAGAAGGACAGATCTGAGAGCAAGGAAAGAGATATCTTGTTTGAGAGAGCTATTATGGGGTTAGCAAGAAACCTGTCTCTAGAATAATTCCCAGGAATCCACAAGGATGATCCCAGCTAAGATCCTAAGCAATAGAGGAGAGGTTGCCCAAACTGGCCTTGCCCTGTCAGACTGATGATTATCTTAAATATCACCATAGAACCTTCTTCCAACACAGAGGCAGAGACCCACATTGGAACACTGAATGGAGCTCCCAAGGTTTAGTTGAAGAGTGGAAGGAGTGAGAATATGAGCAAAGAAGTCAAGACCATGAAGGGTTTACCCACTGAAACAGTTTACCTGCGCTAATGGGAGCTCACCAACTCCAGCTGGACTGGGAAGGAAAAAGCATAGGACCAAACTAGTTCCTCTGAATGTGGGTGACAGTTGTATAACTGGGGCAGACTAAGGGGCCACTGGCAATGGCACTGGGATTTATCTCTACTGTATGTACTGGCTTTTGGGGATCCTATTTTCTTTGGATGCACACCTTGCTCAGCCTAGATAAAGTAGGGAGGGTCTTGGACCTTCCACAAACCAAAGTGCCTTACCCTCTCTTAGGATTACAGTGGGGTGGGGTAAGCGGGTATGTGGAGGGAATGGGAGGAGTGGAGGGAGTGGGAATTTGGATTGGTAAATTTTTTTTAAAAAATCTAATAAATAAAAAAAGAGTTCAGTGTTGGTACCTTTCAGAGTCTTGTCTTAGTTTGCTATGTTGAGGATCATATGTTTGTGCTATACTAATTTATGCTTTTCTTTGCTATGACTTCCTTTTTATTTTGTTGTGTTTATTTTGGATTTTTTTCTGATTGCTTTAAATGACCATTTAACCCACTCTTAGTGTTTCTTCCAACACCTGTGTTTATGTAAAGCAGTCTCTTGACACAGCTGTTGGTGCAGCACATCAGTTTTCGCAGGACAAACACCTTTTCAGTTCCTCCTGTGTGAATGTCTGTCATCAGTGAAATGCACAGACAAACCAGGCTCTATCACAGAAACACAATATTGTAAAATCGATCATCTTCCTATAAGCACAATAAACTGTAGAAGGAGTAAAAAAGGCTCCGTGAAAGGAGAAATCACTGATAATGAATAGCAGACAACAGCAAGTATCCCAGAAATGGACTACGAGTTAAAAGTTTAATTTGAAATCACAAGTTAGACACTTTCAATCAGTGCCAATAAAAGAATAGTAATTAGAAAGAAGCAAAAGATCAGCAATAGGCCTTTGATCTTGCATCTTGTGCATACAAAAAGTGACTGAGAGGAAGAATTCTCCAGAGTCTGCACACTACACTCTATCAAGGGTTCCCATGATAGTGTGGTTGCATTCCTAGGGGAATTGGGTCTATGGAAAGAAATAAAAATTCATCATGCTCAGCAAAGAAATAATGTGCTCCAGGGTTATCCAAACTGATGTTTTGGAGAGATTTAGAAACCAAGGTAAGTCATATTGTGTTAAGACTTTGAAAACATATCAAGAGAGGTGGGTAATGGGCTTCTGCCCAGCTAGAGAGAAGTAATGGAGGAAAGGCGATTGTATAAGCACCAGATGCAGAAAAATTCCACACTCATGTGACCTCCCAGGTTGTACGAGCACACAGATTCTTATATGTAAATCTAATGAAAAACCTGAAGATGATTTTGCTCCAATATGTCTTTTTTTATTTATTTATCTGCTGTTTCTGGTCTTGTGTAAGTTTATGCATGTCTGAACTTCAAGAAGAGATATCTCGTCCTTCTCTGTTTTCAAGATTCATCAAGGGGATCTAAGCCGTGTTTTTTTCCTCTTTTTTTTGAAATTTAATTTACTATCATTTTTTATTTTACATGCCAATCCCAGTTTCCTCTCCTCCCTCTCCTCCCACTCCCCTATCTCTCATCCACCCCCCCATCCACTCCTCAGAGAAGGTAAGGTCAAATGTTTTGAGGAAGGTCCAAGGCCCTCCTTGGAATATCTAGGCTGAGCAAAGAGAATAGATTCCTTAAAAACAAGTACAAAGAGTAGGGATAAGTCCTGGTGCCACTGCCAGTGGTCCCGCAGTCTGCCCCAGCCATGCAACTGTCACCCACATTCAGAAGGACTAGTTTGAACCTATGCTGGTTCCTTCCTTGTCTGGCTGGAGTTGGTGAGCTCCCATTAGCTCAGGTAAACTGTTTCAGTGGGTGTCCCCATCATAGTCTTAACCTCTGAACAAAGAGTTCTAAACCATGCTTTTTAATTAGTGAATTTATGTACAAATGAATCGTGATGAATGGGTCATTAGAATGCACATTTATGAAACAGGACTCAGAAAATGGAGAGAAACTCTGAGAGAGGACACAGATTCTATGATAGACAGTTGGCCATGGGGTTTCGGAATTAGATACGGAAAAGTTCATGTGTGTATCTTTCCTATATTTCTGAGTGGGCATGTGGATGTGTAAGAACATGATGCTCTCCTGAGAGTTCCATGGGCATATGTGTTTTTCTGTGGTAGGAAGCCTTAATACTGTACTTATTTTCAACTCTATGTAGTCACCATTCTTGACCTGGACAGAGGTCAGTTAAGAGTCTCACTAAGGTCACTGAAAGGACCACAGATTCCTTTTTTACGTATTGAGTAGTCAGTGTGCTTCCATTTTCTTCACTTTGATCTTACTCTTTATCTAAAAAAAAAGGCCCTCTCTTCTTTACTTGCACTATTTTCATTCGGGGATACTTCAAAGGAGATAGCTCATTTGGCAAAGAGTTTGCCTTCTAAGCATGAGGAACTGAATTTGATCCTTGACATCAGATCCTCCAGAATTTCATCCTGGACATTTTTGGCCTTTAACTATAAGACCAGGGCTGGGGAGAAGGACACAGGTGAATCCCTGGGGCTTGCTGGACAACCAGCTTAGACTGCTAGGTAAGCTCTAGGTCATTGGGAGAATTTGTGTTAAAGTAAAAAAATTATACTATAAAATAAATAATGTAGATGGCACCCGAGGAAAACATTTAAGATTTATATATGCATATGGATACACATTCCTGCCCACCCCCTGCTTGTGTGTGTCCACAGGCCTGCAATCCCACTCCTGAGGGTCCAGTCTCCTCATTGGACTTTTTTTTAGCCCCTTCTGTTCTTATGTTCTTCCAAAACATTTTCAGTACAAGTCAGAAATGTCCTATTTGGGGTTTTTACTTTTGTGCCACAAATTAGTATGTCTGAATGGGAAATATGGCCAGTTTTACCTATCTCTGTGTTCAGTTCATCTGACACCAGTATTTGTAGAATCCCTGGAAATGACAATGCAGTGAGCAGTAAGAATGCATCCTATGTAAGCCATGTATGCTCCCGGCATAATGCAGTGAGCAGTAAGAATGCATCCTATGTAAGCCATGTATGCTCCCGGCATAATGCAGTGAGCAGTAAGAATGCATCCTATGTAAGCCGTGTATGCTCCCGGCAAATGAAGAATAGAACTATAACTTATGTCAGATACCTTCATGTACAAAATTTAAGGACTTTAATTTTTTCCCCTAGTATCAACATCCTACAAGACACACACACACAAGCTCATGTGCGCATACACATGAACACAGTGTTCCTCAGTTTCTAAAACTGCCAAATTATTTTTCATTTCTGCTATGTTTAATGAACTTTAAATGGACACCTCTATACAGGCATGTGGGTCATCGTAGGTTTAAAGTACAAGACACTGTATCCTTAAACATTTTTATAAGTCCAAGGGAGAACTCATTTTTTAATTTTTTTCATACAATATATTTTGATCACTTTCTTTCCCTTCTCCCAATCCCCTCCAAGACTCTCCCTAGCCACCCACATTAACCACAACCAAAGGCAGGTTACATTCATAAACATCTCAATAGACACCTTACATTATTTCAACAGTCAAGTTTTGTTAAATTTGAATATATTCTTTGTGTATCATTACACATAACACAGCTACTTTCACATTATTAGAGCAATAGCTTTTGTAAATGTGTGCAGCAATGAGCTTCATGCTTGTTTTCTTCAGATGTTTAATTTACTACTTGTTCAGAATTTTCTATAATGGTGGTATTCATTAAACGTGGCAGTGGGATAGAATCAGAGAAGGAACTCAATGGACTATCTTGAGTATTTTAGTCTCTTCTCATGTATACAAGGTAGATGTATATTGAGAAGTTATGTAGCTCTCTCTTCTAAAAGTTGTCCATGTCTCAGGCAGTTTCTTTACTGGATGTATTAATTTATCCACTGACCAAATGAAAACTTTGTCTATATTAAGACAATCTTTTAATCTTGTTTTTTTTTAAATCATAGTTACAGAACAAAATGATCTTTGTCAAGTACTATTTTTCCCTTTGTCTTTGTTTACTTTCCAAACCTGGTAAGACTTTGTGATAAAGTTGTAATGGACATGAATGATTTCTTTCCGTAATATAAATCAAAATACCTACAGTTTCATCTCTTCATCTACCTATGAAAATACTGAGAACTTCTACATGAAGTTTCATGCAACCAAACAAAAGAAGGTAAGTTGTTTATCCTGCTTTCAGAACCAGACCATCACACACAGACAATATTTTACACACAACATTTGGGAGTTTTAGCTTCTCAGATAGGGAAAGATCAAGATAACCAATGCCTGAGTGACTCTTATAATTATTAAGCAAAAGCATATGTAACAATCTTGTACACCAACTTTGGAACTTCATCCTTCCTACACATTCCTGGTCACACTGCAGTTTTCATTTCTTTTTCTCCCTTTTTTTGTATTAGTCTTTGCTATTACATGAGTTCAGTGCAGTAATGGTGGGTCTATAACTGATGCTTGGTGAAATCCAGGAGGCTTATGCATAAAACAAAGAGAGTATTTTTACCTCTTTCTACAAATATGAATAGAAGACTAAAAGGTTGTTTTTACATTTGACCAGGAATGAAGATAAAGGACTAAGTAGATAAATAATCATACTAATCAAATATCAAAACTTATCTGCATTTAGCACAGCATCTGTCCATGATTGAGAGGATGACCCTATCTAATGACTCACAAGTCCATCCTTCCTCATTTCTCCTGCTGGGCATCCCAGGGCTAGAAGATGCACACATCTGGATTGGATTACCCTTTTGTTTTCTCTATCTCATTGCAATTTTATGGAATATTGCTGTTTTATTTGTGATCCAAACTGAACACAGTCTCCATGAGCCCATGTACTACTTCCTAGCCATGTTGGATTCCATTGACTTAGGTCTGACCACAGCCACAATCCCCAAAATGCTGGGCATCTTCTGGTTTGGTCTCAGGGAAATATCTTTTGGAGGTTGCCTTTCTCAGATGTTCTTCATCCACTTCTTCACCGTCATGGAAAGCATTATGTTATTGGCCATGGGCTTTGACCGCTACATTGCCATTTGCAAGCCCCTTCAGTACACTGTCATCCTCACCAACAAAATTATTGGTGTCATCGCAGGTATTGCTGTCCTGAGAAGCCTATACATGGTTGTTCCCTTGGTGTTTCTCCTCCTGAGGCTACCCTATTGTGGGCACCACATCATCCCTCACACCTACTGTGAGCACATGGGCATTGCCCGTCTAGCTTGTGCCAGTATCAAAGTCAACATCATGTTTGGTCTTAGCAACATTGTTCTCTTATTACTGGATGTGGTTCTTATTTTTTTCTCCTATGTCAGGATCCTCTATGCAGTGTTCTGCCTACCCTCTCGAGAGGCCAGGCTCAAGGCTCTTAATACCTGTGGCTCTCACATAGGTGTTATCTTAACCTTTTTTACTCCAGCATTTTTCTCTTTTTTGACACATCGTTTTGGACATAATGTGCCCCAGTATATCCACATTTTCTTGGCCAATCTTTATGTGGTTGTCCCACCAGCCCTTAATCCTGTAATCTATGGGGTAAGAACCAAGCAGATTCGGGAGCGAGTGCTGAGGATTTTCTTCCAGAAAGATCACTAGCCAATTGTAGTTTGAAGAGTTTGTTTGAAAATTTGTCTCATTTGTTAAAAATTGTTATTTTCTTCCTAGTCCATAGTAAATTGAAAAAGGGATAGAAACCTTGTGGCCAAAAATTTTATTTTGTTGTGAATCAAACATCTTATATTTCAAGATAGTGCTGGAACTATTGGAATCCTCATGAAAAATCTATTTTTGTAAGCATTCCATTAATATTGTTAGATCTTGCACATGATTCTGTATTTAGGACAGTTTCCTCTTTTGCAGTGAAATTATTAATGTTTAGTAAAGCTAAGTGATATATTTGAATTTCATCCTTAGCAGGAAGGACTAATTTAGGCCAAATAAGATTCCTCCAATTATGACCACTTCCCTTTTCTAGGATTTTGCAGAATTTAATACAATTCAGAATGTTTTTGTTTGCTTCAGAGCCATTATGGATAAATTAACAGGCTTCCAGAATGATGGTATAATGGTAATAATGATAATAACAACTTACCCAAATATAGCATGACATCAGCTTACTACAAATATACCATACGCACAAAGATATTGATAAGAATACTCATTCATTCATAACTGTTAATGTAATTTTCTCATGCACATAGAGAAGCAAGCAGAAAAAAGAAGTTAGTGTAATGGAAAATGACAATGTAACTTTGATATAGCATGAAATATACACTCATAAATAACTATTTAGTTTTAGCTTTATTTGTTGAATGAATAGTATTTACAATACATTTAATACAAATTATATAATATGTGACAATACAAATATATTGTGTACAATATTTACATGTACAATATACTATGTGTACATATATATGTGTGTGTGTGTGTATATATATATATATATATATATATATATATATATATATATATATATAGTTTTCAAGTACCATGTGTGTTTTTTTCTTGAGCAATAGAATGATTGAAGAGAGTATGTTGTGTAATCACTTTCAAAGGAAAGTAAATTGTTAGTTTAAAAGTAGTGTATAGAGATGCGGCAGACACCGGCCTGCAGTTGCAGCAGATGCAGGATAGTCCAAGCATGAAACACTGAAGCCCACACTGAGAGCAGATCCCCACACTACAACTAAATCAAGTAGGTTTTTGGGGGCCTGGCCTGCAGAGTGGTAGACCTTTTATTGGCGAGGTCCACAGGCGAACGGGGAGCCTGGTCCTGTCCCTGAAGACCAACCTGAGTGGGGAGAGTGTTCTTGGCCCATGGCGGGACACAGGAAACAGAGCAGGGACATTCACCAACCCCCTTGATCCCCCGATTAGCCTGTGAGAGCTGGTACCCTCTGCTGGGGCTGTTCCTCCATTGCTGTGACCTCTCTCTCCCTGGCATATCCCAGCTTGCGCCCAGGGACCTCCTTCACTCCACCTCCCTTCCACGGGGCCACGAGATCACCCAGTTTAGCATGTTTGGGTGCTGGATAAGGAGCTTGGGGCAGAGGGCAGTGGGAGTTCCTCTGTTTTAGTGGCTGGCCTGCAGAGGGGTAGACCTTTTGTTGGCGAGATCCCTGGTGAATGGAGAGCCTGGTCCTGGTCCTGAAGACCCTTCTGAGTGGTGAAAGAGATCTTGGCCAGCGACGAGACCCAGGAAACAGAGAGAAGGCATTTTGTAAGCGGGGCCCCTGGCCAGCAGGAAAACCTATTCCTGTTTTAAAAGACCCATTAGATAGCATCGATAGAAAGAGATGGGCAGGCGCCAAGGCAAGAATTCACCCAACAATCTGAAAAACAACATGAAAACACCAGAACCCAATGATCTTACAACAGAAGTGTTTGAACACCCTAACACAGAAGAAGTGGAAAAATTGACTTTATGAAAGCAATAGAGTCCCTTAAACAACATGTAAAAAATGTCCTTATAGAAATGGATGAGAAGTAT
>NW_004949171.1:1234823-1235343 GCF_000317375.1 Microtus ochrogaster | reverse complement strand
CCAATGATAGCCTTTGCTGGAGAGGTTGTGGAGAAAGGGATACACTCATCCATTGCTGGTGGGAATGCAAACTTGTGCAACCACTCTGGAAAGCACTGTGGCGGTTTCCCAGGAAATTCGGGATCAACCTACCACTGGACCCAGCAATACCACTCTTGGGAATATACCCAAGAGAGGCCCTATCATACAACAAAAGTATAAGCTCAAGTATGTTCATAGCAGCATTGTTTGTAATAGCCAGACCTGGAAACAACCTAGATGTCCTTCAATGGAAGAATGGATGAAAAAATATGGAGTATATACATATTAGAGTACTACTCTGCAGTAAAAAAAAGGACTTCTTGAATTTTGCATACAAATGGATGAAAATAGAAAACACTATCTTGAATGAGGTAAGCCAGACCCAAAAAGAGGAACATGGGATGTACTCACTCATATTTGGTTTCTAGCCATAAATAAAGGACATTGTGCTTATAATTCGCTATCCTAGAGAAACTAAATAAGAAGGTGAACCCAAAGA
>NW_004949171.1:1219391-1234582 GCF_000317375.1 Microtus ochrogaster | reverse complement strand
ACAATGGCAATGGGTTTTTGATCCTACTGCATGTACTGGCTTTGTGGGAGCCTAGGAAGTTGGGATGCTCACCTTACTAGACCTGGATGGAGGTGTGTGGTCCTTGGACTTCCCACAGGTCAGGGAACCCTGATTGCTCTTCGGGCTGATGAGGGAGGGGGACTTGATCAGGGGAGGGGGAAGGAAATGGGAGGCGATGGCGGGAAGGAGGCAGAAATCTTTAATAAATAAATAAATTTAAAAAAATAAATAAAAGTAGTGTATGTAAAGGTTTATTTCTGAAAATTTAGAAAGTCTCAAAATGGAAAGGACAAGGGTATGTAAAGTCCTGTCAGGAGCTAGAACTACTGGCGAATGATGGCTTCTAAAAGAGGGAGAGGAAGTTCTCTTCAGGAATGTGGGCCCTGAAATACTACTCATTTCATGCAGATGGTCCTATACCCATGCATATGTAAATGGACTCAGTGTGCTGAGAGAGAAAAGTGGTGGGGGATATAGGAGGAATTGGATGGATGCACCATGGACTTGACCAAAACACATTATATTCATGTATGAAATTCTCAAAAAATAAAAATAAAGTTGCATGAAAACACTAGGAAGGAAAAATTTTAAAGCTACTTCTGTGTTTATATACTTTACATATATGCTAATGTTTTAGAAAGTACAATTTAGAAATAAAAATAAGGATCTAAAATTATTTTGGATAAAGATGGTTTTAGGACAAAGGTCTTGAAAATTCCGCACTGCTCTAAGCAAGGTCGAATTATTCATCAGATGCACTTCTGTTCTCACAGCAGCTGGGTTTGTGTGCACAAGCTCTACACAAGACTGGGCCTATCAGCACCCTGCCTTGGGGAAGAGGCAAAAGATCTTCCCTTTCTCTGAGAACTCTGATAATGGTAGCCAGTAGGAATTGGGTATCTAGGACTCATGAGACCTGACTCCTCCCTGAGTCAGTTAATGGTCACTAGGGGATGGGTCATGTAACTACTGGTAAGGAATCCAGGCTCTAGTGATTCACCCTGGAGCCTGTAACAAATGTTAATAAAATGTTATGGGCTACAAAAGAAAATCAAAAGGAAAGGAAGAAAAAGGTAAAAATACAAAGAGAAAAGGCTGAGAAGGGAATCAGTGAGAGTGGAAATGGATAAAACAGGGCAATAGGAAGGGAATATGATAAGAATTCATTATATACATAAATGAAAGTATCATGATGAAATCTATTATTATTGATAATTAATATATGTTGATAAAAGAAGATAACTGAAAAAGGCCCAAAATGTTGCCACAGAGTCCACAGTGGCGTGTCAAGGGAAGAATAAAGCACTACTAATGAATACCACATTAAACTTAGTTGTTCTCATGCTATTTAATTTCTTTATTATTTTTATTTTAAAATTTTATTGCTTAAACAAGGATTACATGCAGTAAAGATATATAGAATGATCATCTGGCATATGTATACATTATTGAGTTGATGTTCTTATTTTGCAAAATTTATACTGTTCATTGATTTCTAAAATATGTTTATCTCATAAATAAATTGTTTTGTCTTCTGATCAGTGTATTTATATTGGCTCTCTTCTTGGTTGTGGATAAACACTGTTCAGCTTTTTGATTAACAGGGTCAATGGTCTTACAGTCTACAGGCAAATGAGATTGTTTGTATAGTATGATTTACCACACTGAAGTCTGTTTATCACGCAGCATAATCTAGCCAGTTCTGACTGATGCTATATGAATCAACTGATATCATATCCATAGACTCATAGCTGCCTGAATTTCCTCCTTTTGTTATCTCTCTATGTATATTTGCATCCATGTACGTGTATGCATGTATGTATATATGTGCTATACATATTCAGTATCATCTATAAAGAAGACACCATTTTTGGACAGCATTATTGTTTTTGCCTCTTCTCAGATGTAATATCGAAGCATCTACTGGTGTGGGAGGTCCATCTGTCTATGTGTTGACTTTATTGGTTAATGAATAAAGAAAACTGGCTTGGCCTATAGCATGGGCAGAAGGAGATAGAGTTAGGAGAAGCCATGGATCTGCTGCCTGAGATAGATGCTGGGAACTTTAGCTGGTAAGCCACAGTCATGTGGCAATATAGAGAATAATAGAGATGGGTTAGTTTAGGATGTGAATTTAGTCAGAAATACACTTAAGCTATTGGCCAAATAGTATTGCAAATAATATGATTTTCTGAGTGGTTATTTCATGGCTGGGCATCCTGGAGCAAACAAGCAACCCTTTCTCCAACAACCTACTGTTTTTATTTTACTTCTTCACTGTTGAGTTGTCAGTGTAGGTTTTACAGTCAACAGCCATTAAAGTTGCTTATTTTGCTCATAAGTAAATCAAGCCCATGGGCATGGGAGATGGTTCAGTTTGTGGAGTACTTGCCTTGAAAGTTTGAAGACTTGAGTTAGAATACCAGAACCCATATGGGCAAACCATAGGAATGGTGATACATGCTTGTAATACCAGTGTTGTGGAGGCATCAACAGGCAGGTCCCTAGAAATCCTTGCATACTTGGTGAGTGCTATCCCAGTGAGAAACTATTTCAAAAAAAAATGTTTGCACATGCTTTCACACATGTATAAATATACACTAGAGAAGAAAACCAGACTTCAAGACTCGATACATCTGCAGTTATATTATTCCAGTGATGGCTCAAATAGTGAATTTTTAGTTTTTATTGTGAATCTTATAATTCCCTTCTAAAGACAATTGAGATGGAATTCTTTAGAAATTTACTGGTTTTAACCAAAGGGTATCAAATTGAGAGTGGGTGGGGCATGAGGGAGTTTGAGGGAGGGTAACTGGGAGTACCTGGGGGGATGAGAAAGGAGGGGGAGCGATGTAATTCTATTTCAATTAAAAACATTTTAAAAGAAGAAAATTTACTGTATTTCTGAATTTATTCAAAAATAATTATCTGAATAATATGCTTGAAAGCTAATTATTTGCATATTTATAAGTGACTAGTATACTCTGTATAAATAACAGTTTCTTGGGGGATGAAATAAAAATACGAAATGTATCTGAGTCCACAATCTGGATAAAATGGGATGACATTCCAGATCCCAGATGATCCAAAGTCTCCAATGGTTGAATCCATCATGAAGCAAGAAAATAATGTTTTCTTGAACACTGGCCCAGTCATGAGAGAATATATAACAGCCGTAGTTAACAAGATAGGGAATTCACATTGGCTCAGATGTTCTTGTGGGATGAATAGCAACAGAGTAATTAGGAATTAAGAAGTTAAAAATAATAGAATTGTGTAAGTTTAGGAGCTGAAGGGAGAAAATTTGAAGTCCCAAGAGGGCTCTTGAAAGTGCGCTTTTTATGCCCCTATGCCCATACTGAGAATTATATATTGTCTTTGTCATCTGATCCCAACAAGTCCCAGGGGAACAGCTGTTCTTGCTCAAGGAGGAAGATTTTAATTCCAATATAAACTTGGATCTTAGTTTGACAGTCTTGGAGTAGTTATTATGACTGAAGAGGTGTCTATAGCACTTCTGTCTGAAGTTGGTGTGATGTGATTTTGTTCACAAAATTGATAAAGATTGAAGTAAGATCTGTTTATTTAATTTCTTCATTATGTGTATATAATTCAAATATTAACTTTGAAAAGATATAATATTTTATATGCTTATGTCTACCTGGTAAAATTTCAGTAGATAATGCTGTTATGTGTTTTGCTTACTTGAATTTCTATTTACAATAAGCATAGCTAATTTGAATGATGAAAGTCTTTTTTAAATTCCAGCTAAGTGTACTGTTGACTTTGCTGCAATGTTGTTCAATTTCTCTTTCTCCGTCTCTCTCCTGTTTTCTTTTCTCATCACTCTCCTTCTCACTTTGTCACTGCTTCTGCTTCCTAGCTCTCGCTTTTAGACAAGTTCTACTGAAATTTACTATGTTACTAATGATTTGAAAATATTTTTGTTTAATGTTGAAGTGGTATTCTTATTCTTTCCAAATCACACATTTTATTTCTCTTTAACTCTTTGTAAGTCATGTTGAAGAACAGAAGTGAGTCAGTCCTATCCAACCTCAACTGTTTATAGGTAATGTCTGAAAAACATATACTGAATTTGCCACTCTGATGTGTATCTATGTGGCTTCATGTCTCTTTCTGTGTTGGCTCTTCTATTACATTCTTCCAAATTAAGTGCTGCTATTTCAGCATTTAATTATAACAAGTAGACAAAAAACACAGCAATTAGAAATATGAGGGTTTTTTTTTAAAGAAAAATCATAGCTCCTTTTCTTCCCATAAATATAGCAACTAATATGATGTAACTCCTTTCCTGGTCTAGAGTTTACTCTCCCTTTCCTGGATAATGAAAAATGCCTTTTGTTATTGCTGTGGTTGCAGTGTTGGAGACTGAACCCAGGTCCTTGAACATGGGTAAGAACCATACCATTGAGCCACCACCTCTGTCTCTAATACCAGAGCTGAGTGTCTGCTCCAGCTTAGGTCTCCTCATTATTGGGTGGAGGAACAGCTCTGATTTCACAGAAAACTTCCCCCCACCAACATCAAATAATGCTGGATTAAACACATCTCCAAGTTTTTTGTTTTTGTCTTTGTTCTTTCTGAACTCATATTGTTGAAATCTAATTTTTATATGACTTTTAGAATTTTATGTATGAGAAATATAGTTACATGATTATCCTTCTCCCTCTAACCCCTTCAGAAACCCTCTTTTTCCCCTCAAACTACAACACTTTCCTTTAATTATTATTGTTATATATATTAAACATATATTACATATACATATAAATATACAAATACAAGTTGTTGAGTCCACTGAGTGTTACCTTTATGCACATGTTTCTACACAGTTCCCAAGTTTTGCCGTTAATTCTAAGTCTGAATGAAGATCTAGGAAAAAGTTCTCACCAGGTGACGTACAGAATGAAGTTGTTTGCAGCGATTCACTCCTACTCCTCTTCTGGGTCTATTTCTCTCCTATCCAGACGCCTCCTATATTTTCTAGCAAGTATGTTTTTCTGGTGGTAGATTTTGTAAGTCTCTGTCATTATCTCCTTTTTTCCTTTTGCAGTCCTGCTGGTTTTGACACCATAATGTGAAACAAAGAGTCATGTATGCTAAAAGAAAGTCAACATTGTAAAGAATGAACTGTCTCAGATTTCAGAAAATACACCACTAAGAAACCTTTTCACTGTTGTCACATAGATACAGCTTGCACAATATACATGACCTTTTATGAAGATAAGCTATATATAAATTATAGTTGACTTTCCATTTCAAGTTCATTGCCATGGTCAGCTGCTTCCTATACTCTACCAAGTACACTTTCAATAATCTCTCTGTTAATCAGACTTTCTGAAAGCCCCATTGTCATGAAGGCTTCTGATGAGGTGCATCTCTCCATATGTGCACAGAGTCCTCTTAGAAGAACTTCTTTACTTTCTGGTTTCTCCATCCTCAGATAACAGATATATTGTGTGATTCTGTTGTTATTCTTTAACATATAAGACTTTTAACCAAGAATTAAAATAAAAAGTTTAATATATATTCAATCTCTTATTAACAAATATATTTCAGGTAGCAGCTCTGGCTCAGGTTTAACAATGGAGATAGCAATGAATAGAACCAATTTTTCCGATTCTGCGTGTCATAATCAGTTGGGGATTATGGACTGATTAAATAGTTACAGAATATGTTCTGCAGCATACAGTTACAGAAAATGTTCTGGGAGAATCAGTAAAAGCCGTATGAGAATGAGTGCAGCCTGAAGGGCTGACAGGAGGGTCATGCTGGTTCCTCATTTCTGCTCCTCATACCTATGCTGGACCCCACCAGCAGTCACACTTCCGTGTTTAGAAATTTCATTTTCCCTTTCCTCTAACAAGGCCATTTTTTATCAATTTTAACTTTGATTTCCTATGCTCACAAGTTTTTGTGCATGATGCAGCATCCTTATTTCCTCAGCTCACAGAAATGTGTCCAGCCTCCTTTCCCTTCCCTCCTATTCCTCCTGTATCCTCCCTACCACTTTTCCATGCTAATTTCATGTGTTGTGTTTTTAAGCTCCCTGGTGCTGGCTATATATGCATGGGTGCAGGAGAATCTACTGAAAAGTGTGTAGCTTTTCAGGGGCCACATCTTTGAGGAAAACTCCTCCCTAGCAGTCATCAGTTGCCAATAGCTCCTCATCTAGTGGTGTGACTTCATGTGCCTTCTCTGTCCACAGTATGATTTTGATTGCTTGATATTATGCAGGTCTTATATAAGTAGTCACAGTCTCCAGGACTTCATGTGTATAATAATGTTGTCATGTCTGGAAAATACGGTTTTCCTGCATATGTCTACCTACTATGACTTTTGTAATCTCTTTGCCTCTTTCTCTTTAATGATCCTGAGCCTTAGGAGGGGGAAGGGTATAATACGGATGTTCTGTTTAGACTTGGGTACTTCATAGTCTCTTCTCTCAACATTATGGTTTATGAACTAACCATCTTCTACTGTTAAAAACAGATAAGAACTTAGGGGGTGTATTATTTCTTTTTTTCTTTTCTTTTTCTTTCTTTTTCTTTTGTTTTTCGAGACAGGGTTTCTCTGTAGCTTTGGAGTCTGTCCTGGTACTAGCTCTTGTAGACTAGACTGGCCTCAAACTCACAGAGATCTGCCATCCTCTGCCTCCTGAATCCTGGGATTAAAGGTGTGCACCACCACTGCCAGGATGGGTATATTATTTCTATATCCATTTAGCATTAGGTTCTTCTCTGTGGCTTATCACTTAGCCAGCCATGGGTTTTTGGACAATTTAGTAGCACCAGACATAAGTTCCATCTTGTGAAGTGGGGATGATGATGATGATATGTAATTTATGTGTTTGTGTTTGTGTATGTATGCATGTGAATGGAGATGCCTATGGAGGCCAGGGGTTTTGGAACCCCCTGAATCTGAAGTTATAGGTGGTTATGAACTGCCTTATGTGGGTGGTAGGAAACTGACTTTGATATTCTGGAAGACAAATATGCATTCTTTATCAGTGACCATCTCTTCAGGTTCTGGAACAGGTTTTATATCCAAAAAAAAAAAAAAAGAATGGTTGGTTACTTCTATAACATCCATGCTGCTATTGCAGCAGTAGGCATTTCTTGCCAGAACAATTGTTATTGTAGCTCAAGGATTGTTGATTATTTCTCTTCTTTCACAGTGTACATAGCATCTCCCAGTATTATGAAAACTACCCAGGAGGGAATGACGTCTCCAGGTCAGTGCCAGCTTAATTCTTCATGTCATATGACTTAAATGTGCAATGTCTTCAGCACCAGGATCATATCATCATGTTCTGGAGGATAAACAAAATCAATGGCAATAACCAGTAAATAACAAGTTAAAAAGAGGTAACCCATACATGGCACTGAACTTTTTATTTCATAGCCTATGTTGTTTGGGTGAGCATTGTCTCCAGACTATAGCTTTTTTATTGATTTTTATTGAGCTCTACATTTTTCTCTGCTCCCCTCCCTGCCTCTCCCCTTCCCCTTCAACCCTCCTCCAAGATCCCCATGCTCCCAGTTTACTGAAGAGATCTTGTCTTTTTCTACTTCCCATGTAGGTTCGATGCATGTAGGTCTCTCAATTATTTACAGGCAAGTTGAGGAGTAGGATTGATTCCAATGACTGCAAGTGGAAGAGGCCATGCCATAATTTTGCTCATGTTTCTAGTTAAATAAATGACATATGAAGGATATTTTTAAAGCTTTGTATTATCTGTGTTCTGAACTTGTAGTAATTTATCAGTCAGATACACTTATCTACAATTAATATATTTCAAAATGCTGTAGCTTTTGATCTGGCTACATGTGATCTGGATAGGTTCATCTTCCCATTAGACTTAGTTTATATAAAGACAAAACTTAATATAAGTTATTTACAGCAGAGTCTAAATATCCATTCATTTATTAAGAAATATTCACCTTCACTTGCCAGTTGTGTCAATGAAAAGAGAGAGGAAATATGAATGAAGACATTTCTGCATTCCATGAGAAGTTATATTAATTATATACTTTTTGTTTTTATTCATTATTAGTAATGCTGATGAAGTCCTATTGTCCTATCTAGAGTCCTTCAAATGAATCTGTCCATCAGAGGCTCCTGAGAGCATGTCACTAGGCAACAGCTCAGGGATTCACCCTTCATCCTTCCTGCTCTTGGGAATACCAGGACTGGAACAGTTGCATTTCTGGCTAGGTTTCCCATTTGGTACAGTCTATCTTCTTGCTGTCCTAGGGAATATTGTCATTCTCTTGGTGATCCAGCTTGAACACAGCCTTCACCAGCCTATGTTCTACCTATTGGCCATGCTGGCTTTGACTGACTTGGGCCTGTCTACAGCAACCATCCCCAAAGCACTCAGTATATTCTGGTTTGGTTTCCATAAGATTGCCTTTAGGGACTGTTTAGCTCAAATGTTCTTCATACACCTGTTTACAGGTATAGAAACCTTCATGCTTGTAGCCATGGCTTTTGACCGCTATGTTGCCATTTGTAACCCTCTGAGATACAACACAATCCTCACCAACAGAAGCATCTGTATTATTGCTGGAGTTGGGCTGTTCAAAAATTTCATTTTGGTTTTTCCACTTGTATTTCTCCTTCTAAGGCTTTCATTCTGTGGACACAATATCATTCCCCACACATACTGTGAGCACATGGGCATTGCTCGACTGGCGTGTGTTAACATAAAAGTCAATATATTATTTGGGCTAATACTCATCTCTATGATACTTCTGGATGTTATTTTGATTGCTGTTTCCTATGTGAAAATTCTTTATGCTGTATTCAAACTCCCATCCTGGGAAGCCAGGCTCAAAGCTCTTAATACCTGTGGTTCCCATGTGTGTGTGATCTTGGCTTTCTTCACTCCAGCCTTTTTCTCTTTTTTGACTCACCGGTTTGGACACAATATTCCACAGTATATCCACATCTTCCTTGCTAATTTATATGTCATTATCCCCCCTGCTCTTAACCCTCTCATTTATGGGGTGAGAACCAAGCAGATTCGGGATCGTGTGGTGATATTTTTTCGTAAGGAAATTTGACTGTGAGCCAATGATTTGTAGTCTTTGGATCTTTGTCCTTCAAATTCTTAAAAGAGGGGAATTTATGTGTGAGATTAGACAGAACAATTGCTTTACAGGATATTATGGTAAACGCACAATGTTTTTATACTCATGGGCAGCAAACACGATATTTTATAGTAAATATTTGTTCCAAGTCTGAATAAGATAATTGTTTCACAAATGGACTTTATTTCTACAATGGACGTTAGAGCCATGTTTCAAGGATTAAGCATCTCACAATACTTTTATGCAGAATCCATTGATTACAGGGGTTTGACAATGACATCCTTTATCATGGATGTACTAGGGTTGACAACATTAGCCCTGAACAAAAAAAAAAATCAATCACAATTCCAATTTCCTTCATGGTAGTGTTGGATCTTGTCATTGAATAACAATGGGAAAGAAAATATTGAACAAAATAAGATGCATCTCTTTGTAATCTATTCTCACAATTTTGAGGGGAGAAAGCACAACTGCAGCAATTACCCAGGGTCAAACATGCAGAAGTCTTCATTTTAAGTCCAAGCATAGAGGAATTCTTCCAGATGGCAAAAAAAAAAAGAATACATTGGAAAAATAGGGATACAGCACTAAATACAAAGAAATAAAATAGAAAAATAAGAAAAGAAAACTCTCTAGGTGTAACCCCCAGAAAGCCTGTCAGGCAGAGTGAAATTCATCATCTTTTCAGTTAAGCCAGTCTAAATGCTTACCAAAATCTTTTAATTCTGCTTGCTACAAAACAAACACTGCATCTTTTGAAGACCCTTTAGAAGACAAAAGTTTAAAACCCATTCCAAACACAAAGGAATTCTTCCAGATGCTATGTCTGTCTTTAGAACACACAATAATTAGAGGATGGGCTAAGGATTCACTAAGCATTGATGAGAGACAACTGAGCAAACTCTTCACCCATTTTCTCTCCTTCATAATCCAAAATTAAAATAAATAATAGAAGCCAAAGATCCTCTGGTCTCCACACCAGGACACATAGCCTCCCAGAAGCTGTACCAAAAACCAGACAGCTGTAGGGATCCCATGAAAGACACTTCTCTTCACCCACTAAACCCCTTTAAGCCTGTTGAACAGCCCCAGACTGTATCTCCACCCCTGGGCTTCATATTCTGGCTTGCTACTTTGTTCTAAGGACCCTAGAGACGAGATCAGATCCAAGGACCCCACTCTGCATAACCACATCTGTCTACAACTTTCAGGCCAGAAGACCAGAGAGAAGAAAGAAACCAAGGAAAAATGCTGATCTAAAAAAATTTCTAACACTTAACATCCAGGAAACCTGTGGCACTATGAAAAGACAAAACATAAGAATAATAGGAATAAGAGGATGAGAAATTCAGCTCAAAACACCAAAGAATATATTTCACAAAATCATAAAAAAATATAGCCTAAATAAGAATATGCCTTTAAAGGTACAAAAAGTTTACAGAACATCAAAGAGGTTTGATCAGAAAAGAAAATGTCTCCATTATCTAATAACCCAAACACTAAACATACAGAATAAAGAAAGAAGATTAAAACTGGCAAGGCACAAACACCCTGACTTCTCAACAGAGACCTTAAAATCCAGAAGAGTTTGGACTGATGTCTTGTAGACATAAGCGACCACAGATGTCAGCCCAAACTACCAAACTCAATTAAACTGTCAATCACCATAGATGGAGAAAACATGATATTTTATGACAAGGTCAAATTTAAACATTATCTACCCGCAAACCCAGTCCTACAGAATGTACTAGAATAAAATCTCCAGGCCCAAGAAATCTAACTATACCCACAAAAGCATGGGAAATAGAAAACTTTCTACCAGCATAATTCGAAACAGGAAACACACACAAACTACCACCACCAATAATAAAATAAAAAAGTTAACAATCATTTGTCCTTAATATCCCTCATTATCAATGAACTCAATTCTCCAGTAAAGAGACACAAGCTAATGAATGGATTAGACACAAAAACAGGATCCAACATTTTACTGCATATAAGAAACACAGTTCAACATCAAAGATAGACATTACCTCATAGTAAAGGGTTGGAAAAAGATTTTCCAATCAATTAGACGTAAGAAGTAAGCTGGTGTAGCTATTCCAATATCAAAACACTAGAATTCCAACCCAAAAAAATAAAAAAAAATGGAGAAAAGCTTTTCATATCCATCAAAAGAAAAAATTCACCAAGATGACATCTCAGTTCTGTAATTTATGCCTTGAATGTAATGACACCCACATTTGTAAAACAAACTTACCAAGACTTAAATTATACATAACAGAAACTAAACAGAGAAATAATGGAACTAACAGATGTTATGAGTCAAGTGAACCTAACAGATATCTACAGAACATTTCACTCAAACACAAAAAAAGATACCTTTTCCTCAGCACTAAATGGAACCTTCTCCAAAATAACCCATATTTTGGCCACAAAACAAGTTTCAACAGATAAAAAAAATTGAAATATTTTTTTTTGTATTTTATTAGATAACCATGAATTAAGGCTGGATTTCAACAACAGAAAGTAACTCACGAAAACTGAACAACTCACTACTAAGTTATCAGTGGTCAAGGAAGAAATAAGAAAAAGGTTAAAAATATTCTAGAATTCAATGGAAATGAATTCACAACAAACCCAAAAGTACAGGACACAGTGAAAGCAGTGTTAAGAGGAAAAGTACATAGCACAAATTCCATGAAGAATTTGCAGAGCTCTCATTCTAGTGTCTTAACAGCATGCCTGAAAGCTCTAGAACAAATAGAAGCAGACACACCTAGGAGGAGCAGACAGAAGGAAAAAAAAACAAACTGAGGGTTAAAACCAATAATAAAGAAACAACAAACACAAAAAACAATACAAAGAATCAATGAAATAGAGAGTTGCTTCTTCAAGAAAATCAACAAATAGATAAACCCTTTTTCAAACTAACTAAAAGGCAGAGAGAGAATATCCAAATTAACAAAGTCAGAAAAGAAAGTGAAAACATAACAGTAGACTCCGAGGAACTACAGAGAATCATTAGGTCATACTTCAAAATTTTAAAAAAAAATAGGCAAGTTTCATGATATATACCACTCACCCAAGTTAAATCAAGACAAGATAAACAATTTAGATAAACCTACACCCCTCAAGGAAATAGAAACAGTCATTAAAATCTCCAAGCTGAAAAACAAGACAAACAAGAAAACCTCATGGCCAGACCAAGTTAGTGCAGAATTCTATAAGGCATTGAAAAAAGAGCTAATAAACTATATTCTTCAAATTATTCCACAAAATATAAACAGAAGTAACATTGCCAAATTCTTTTGATGAGTCCCCAGTCACCCTGATACCCAAACCATACAAAAACCCAACAAAGAGAGAGAGAGAATTACAGATCAATTTTACAAAAATACTCAATATAATACTGCCAGCCCAAATTCAAGAACACATTACAAAGGCAAGTATGACCAAGCAGGCTTTGTCCCAGAGATTTAGGATGTATCAACATATGAAAATCTGTCAATGCAATCCATCATATAAATAAATTGAAAAAAAACAGCAAATAAACTCCATGGATGCTAAAAAAAAACATTTGACAAAATCCAACACCCCTTCGTGATAAAAGTCTTAGTGAGATCAAGGATACAAGGGATATATCTCAACATAATAAAAGCTATATACAGCAAGCAGATTCCCAACATCAAATTAAATGGAGAGAGACTCAAAGCAATTCTACTAAAATCAGGAAGAAGTCAAGGTTGTCCACTATCTCCATACCTATTTAATATATACTTGAAGTTCTAAACCTATACCAATAAGACAATAAAAAGAAATCAAGGGGATATAAACTGTAAAGGAAAAAGTCAAAGTATCATTATTTGCAGATGATATTATACATAAGGGACCCCAAAATTTCTACCAGGGAATTCCTACAGCTGATAAATACCTTTAGTCATATGTCTGGATAAAAATTAATTTTGAAAAAAAGTACCCTTCTAAATTCCAATGATAGATGAACTGAGAGAGAAATAAAAACATCAACACCACTTACAATAGCCTCAAATAATATAAAATATCTCAGTGTAACTCTAACCAAGCAAGCAAAACACCTGTATGAAAAGAATTTCATGTCTTTAAAAAAGAAATTAAGAAGATATCAGAAGATAGGAAGATCTTCTGTGCTCATAAATTGGTAGGCTTAACATAGTAAAAATGACCATCTTACCAAAAGCAATATAAAGATTCTACGCAATCAAAATGCAATATGACTCTTTACAGACCTTGAAAAAACAACACTCAACTTCCTACGGAAAAACAAAATCCAAGATAGCAATCCTGCACAATAAAGGAACTCCTGGAGGTATCGCCATCCCTGATTTCAAGCTCTACTCCAGAGCCATAGTAATAAAAACCACATGATACTGGTGGAATATAGAGAAGTGGGATAATAAATTCAGATCAAGGAACCAGATGTAAATCCACACACCTAAGGAGAGCTGATTTTCAACACGGAAGCCAAAGATAATACAATGGGAAAAAGAAAGCATCTTCAACAGACAGTGCTGGTATAATTCAGTATAGGCATGTAGAAGAATGCAAATTGATTCATAATTTTCACCATGCACAAAACTCAAGTGAATCGAAGTCTTTAACATGAATCCAGATCCACTAAAGCATACTTTTACTTTAAAACGTGTGTGTTCACCATGGTCCATGAGTATCTAAATCACAGATTGTTAACAAAGAAGCCAGTAGGTCAAAAGACCTTGAGTGTAGAGGATGAGATCCTGGGTGATTGAGTAAAAGGGGTGAACAAAGTGTGCAGCAGTGTTAGTCAGAGTTCTCTAGAGTGACGGACTTTACAGGCTACTCTGAATATTGACTTAGTCAACAATGGCTGGCCACATATGGAAAGTTCAAAATGCGGTAGTTGTCCAGGCCAGAAGGCTGAACTTCTTAGCTGGTTTTCAACATATGCTGGAATCTCTAAGAAGTAGGCTCTACAGCCACGGAATAAATGAACTTGCTATCAAGTCAAGAGCAAGCAGGCAAAAAGAGCAAGAGCTGCCTTCTTCCCTGTCCTGAGATAGGCTTCCAGCAGAGGCTTTTGCCCAGATTAGATCTGGATGAAAGACCTGGATATTTTTGGTTTTTTAAATTGAATTTTATTCAGCTCCACATTTTTCTCTGTTCTCATTCCTGCCTTTCCTCTCCACTTCAACCCTCTACCAAAGTGGCCGTGTTTTTAAGATATGTCTTCATACCCCACAAAGATTTAAATCAGAAGTTGATTCTTCCACTTCAAATTACAAAACCCTCACAAAGTGTCCTATTAAATAGTCTCATGATGCTAACTCTTTTCTTCTACCTGACAAGTTCCTATGCTGGCAAATTTCCATCTGGTGACACTCAGACTTTCCCTTATAAAAGCAGTTTAGAAAGTTAAGTTTTACCAGTTGTTGGTGTGTTGGGCCCTAAAGCCCCACCAAGGAGGAGGTCGCCCCAAGAGACACTCACAGCACGGTTGATGCAATAGCAAGAGGAATTTTTATTCTGCCATGGCAGAGGTCCCTCAGCCTCAAAAGGAGAAGGATGCCTGCTTTGTCTATTACAAGCTCTTTTAAAGGAAAAACCACAAAATCAGGGAGGGGGTAATACAGAATCAAAGGGAAAGTCCAAAAATTATTTGTCAACTATTTTGACTAGTTCATACAATAGTCAGCTAACTCTACTTGATCAATGTTATGGCGATTACAAGGAGGAACACCTGCAGGTCATCTCACCCCAGTTCCAGGGTCCAGGTCTATTGAAGAAAGACTACAATGGGATGGAAAGTACTCAAAGCTCCAGTGCACGCGTGGTCGGTTACCAGGGTCCTGGTTCCCAGGAAGGGGAGTGCAGTAATGTTAAGGTGCCTCCTAATGCTGAGGGCCTGGTTCCCAGAAAGGGGGGTGCAGTAGTGCTAAGGTGCCCCAAAGTCTTTCAGGTAGAACAGATTTAATCCCATCATTTCAGAGACAAAGAGAGGCGGATCTATGTGAGTGTGAGGCCAGCCTGGTCTACAAGAGC
>NW_004949171.1:1166753-1215541 GCF_000317375.1 Microtus ochrogaster | reverse complement strand
TTGATGGACCAGTGTGAGAAAGCTGGACCTCAGGTGTGATTCCTTTATCAGATTTTGCTTAAAATGTGTGGTTAGAGACTTTAGGTGGCACACACCTTTAATCCAGCAGCACTTAAGTGGCAGAAGCAGGAGGATCTCTGTGAGTTTCAGGCCAGCCTGGGCTACAGAGCTAGTTCTAGGACTGCCAAGGCTACAAAGAGAAAATAGAAAAAAAGGAAGGAAGGCAGGGATAAATTTAGCATTGTTTTTGAACAAACATGCATCCTGATGGCCCAACCTGATTCCATATTAGTGGGAAAAGCCATTTTTGTTATAAGGTCAGAATAGTTTGTTTCTTTTGCTACAAAACTCAGGTTTAATTCACAAGTCCTCTACCCAGTAACATCAAGTGTTCTGCCAAGATCGTTTGTCAAATAGTTACTTCTGCTATCTGCTTCTGTAAAATTCTGCAAAATTCTCATGTTGCAAAATCCCCATTTTATATTTTTCCCTGGGAGAGGACCTGAAACGTTAACCCTCACTGTCTTCTCAAATCTCATATTGTAGAGTCAGTCCAGGCACTGTAAATAAAGCTTGCTTAATTGACTTTAATTAGAGTGGGAGTTTTTCTTTTCAATAGCTCACTGATTAAATTCTGGTGTGAGAGTGACAGCATTTCACTTAACTCACCCTTTGTTTCTTCTTCCTTCCCTCCTTCCCTTCCTTCCTCCCTCCTTCCCTCCCTTCCTTCCCCCTTCACTCCCTCTCTCTCTTCCTCCCTCCTTCACTCCCTCCCTCCCTCTCTCCTTCCCTTCCTCTCTTCCTTCCTCCCTCCCTTCCTTCTTATCTCTTTTTCTATCATACAACACATTCAGGCTGGATTTTCCCCTCCCTCCTCTTTCCTGGTTACCCTCACATATCTCCTCTCCCCCAGATCCATTTCTCCTCCAATTCCCTTCAGAAAAGAACAGGTCTCCCAAGGATATCAACCTAGCAGGCATAACAAGACACAGTAAAACCAACTACAAACCCTCATATCAAGTTTGGATGAGGCAACACAGTAGGAGGAGAAGGGTCCCAAGATCAGGCAAAAGAGGCAGAGATACCCCTCTCCCACTGTTAGGAGTCTCTCAAAAATCACAAAGCTAAACAGCCATAGCATATATGCAGAGGTAACATATATGCAGCTCATACCCATGCAGGCTTCTCGATTCCAGCTTCAGTCTCTGTGAGCCCCTTTGAGCCTTGCTTAGTTGATTCTGTGGGCCATAATATCTTCCTCCTACAGTCATTCCTTCTGCTCTTCTGCAAAGTTCCCTGAGCTCTGTCTAATGTCTGGCTGTGGGTCTCTGCATCTTCTCCCATCAGTTGCAGGAGAAAACCTCTCTGATGATGATAGGCTAGGAATTAGTGTATGAATACAGCAGAAAAATTGAGTAGAAATCATTTATTTATTTGTTTTTATTTATTTATTTGTTAAAATATCTATCTATTCACCTATCTATCTATTCATCTATCTATCTATCTATCTATCTATCTATCTATCTATCTATCTATCTATCTATCTATCTATCATGTTTCTGTCTATTTTGCCAGTTGTGTTTGATTCTACCCAAATTCTTGGGTTATCCAGCCCCTGGTTCTTGGAAATCCATGTAGTGTTGGTCATAGGCTCCTCAAGGCATGAGCCACATGCTAGATCAGTCTTTGCTTGCATTTTCCCACAAGTTCTGAGACACCATTGCCCCAGTCAGTCTTCCAGGCTGCGGCAGATTGTAATTCAAAGATTTTGTGTCTGGGTTGATGTCATAGTCCCACTGCTAGGAGCCTTGCCTGGTCATTGTAGTAGGCCAGTCTGGACTCCCTATCCCCCATTACTAGGAAACTGTTGGAGTCACTCCCATGGATGCCAGGGAGATTTCATTGCACTGATTTCTACATCATACCCTAATGCCCCAAGTCCAGTTATCTTTACCGGTACTCTCTCCCTCCATCCCTCTCACCCCATGCCTGATCCCTCCAACCTTGATGTCCCTAAAATGAGAATGAACAAAGAAAACATGGTACGTTTATATAATGGAGAGTTAATCATCTGTTTAAAAAATGACATCATGAACTTTGCAGGAAAATAGAATAAGAAATCATCCTGAGTGAGGTACTCCAGACACAGAAAGACAAACTGGTATGTACTCACTTACAAATCATATTTTCTTGAAAGAGCTTGAGTGTATTAATTATTCCTAAAGTGAAAATATCCCAGAGCATTCCAATCACAAGGACTAAGTGCCAGGTTTGAAAACGTTTGGGAGGTAGAAAATTGGGAACAGGGACATTGTGGAATTGGTATTAGAAGATAGTATTTTCTTCTCAGGTTACTCAATTTAATTTCATTGGTTATTTTGTGTAAAATTTTCACTTTTAAGAAATAAAAGTCTTCTAGAAATTATACTATGCACTGGTGTTCACATGCCAATAACCATGTGGTTTTTCACACAACCTTTATTCTGGAGACAATCTAAAACCCACATGTCACTTATTCTACTATCAGGTGTACCTTTACTATGGTTTAAATATGTATGAATAAGCCCCCATAGACTGATGTATTTGAATGCTTGGCCCACAGTGAGTGGCACTATTAGGATGTGTAGCCTTGTTGGAGGCAGTTTGTCATTGTGGGGGCAGGCTTTGAGGTCTTATATGCTCAAACTATGTATGCCTAGTGTGGTACAGTCTTCTGCTTCCTGTGGATCAAGACACAAAACTCTCAGCTCCCTCTCCAGTACCATGTGTACATGAACACCACAGTATCCCTCCATGATGACAATGAACTCAGCTGCTGAGACTGTAAGTCAGAGCCAATGAAATGTTTTCTTTTATAAAAGTTTCTGTGGTCACATATTGATGCCAAACACCTTAAGATCTTATGTCTGTTGACAGACAGAACAAACTGTAGGCCTCTTTTTGGAAATACATGGTATTTGGCTTAACTGACACCCACACATTCTGGTGCATGTACCATGAGGAATGAAGTTCTGGTGACTCAAGCACAGGGTATTCTGAGATAGTCATTGACAGTTATGCTAACTCTGTCTGTCTCTCACTGAAACATATTTGGCCTACAAGCCTAATATATATCTAATAGATTTTTCTGAGAAACAGTGTATAGTCCTAGCTTTTCTTGGTAAAGTTTGATAGTCATTTTCCTTTGTGTCCTGTTGGTCCAGTTTAAACAGTATACTTAGCAATTGAAGTAAGGGTAGTTTCTTTGCCAAAATGTCTAAATTTTGTCATAAATAAAGTAAACTCCATAGAGTTTCTTTGATGCTCATTATCTTCTTTTGAAGTAAATTTGTGCTGCCAGGAGCAGATGTGTCTCACTGTCATAAAAATTTTAAATTATTAAGCACAGTAAATGCTATGTCCTGGAGGTTTTTGAAATATTTGAAAACCATTTGTCTATCTAAATAGATTTGTTTATGACCTTGAAAACATACCTAACATTATTGTAAGTTTGACTATTATATATGACTGTATTTCTCAACTATATATTTTAAATGAGCTGCAAAACAAAGTCGTATCAAAAACAGGAGTATAAACATACAGTATAATAAAAATAATTTTTAATTTGTATCAATAAATCAAAATCCATACTAATGTAAAATATTTAAGATTAATAGTTGCTATTTGAAGTAAAGTAGATTCAATAATTTATCCTTTATCTCATCATTTCTACATTTTATCCCCCTTTATTCCTTTAGAAATAAATTTTTGAATTTAACTCATTTGTTTAGCTTTTTTTTAAACCATGACCAATAACAACTTGTAACCAACCCTCATTAGATGATGATAAATATCCATAACCCATCTTTTAGGAATATGGATGTCATTCTACAGACTCCTTTCTATTGTTTGTGAGCACTGGTACCTTTGGGGTAACCTTGAGCAAAATCAGGATAGTTATTACATCTTGGTGGAGTAGTTTGTTGGGCTCAATCATCTCAGTCAGCAACCTTAAAGCAGACTTTTGAGAAGATTGTAATATAGGCATTATGAGATGCAGGATCACCTGGGCCATCTGTTTTCACTGGTATTTGGTTCGCTTGTTCTGAAAATGTATAAACTTTTAAAGGTAACATACATTAAAAGTATGGAGTATGTGGTATGTACAAGTCAATTAAAGATGATTTTGTTTTTGTTTTATGTTTGAGTAGGTAAAATATACACTATGTGTTTTGTAGTTTTTCTAGGTTTATTTCCTTGTGTCTGTAATCAGGATTTCAGGGGGTCTTCTCCAATCAAACCTGATTATTTTCAACCAGGAATGAATCCATAGCTTCTCGTTTCCTGTGGAAACCAAACCATAACTTCTCTCCCAAAGTAATAGAACATTTGACTGCCATTTTGAAGTCTAGATATTTTCAAAATATATAGGTTGGTTAAATTATCAGTTTTTATAACTCAGTGTCTTAGCAGCCAAAAAATAAAGGTGTAAAGGTGGTGTAACTGGTCCAACTTACGGCCCATGCTACAAGAAGGATCCCATGCCTGACTCTGCTTGGCTGATCAGGAATCAGAGGCAGGACAGCCCAGAGTTTCAGGATAGAACCAAACACAAACAACAACAACAATAAAAAAACCAATGAAATTCTCCCTAATGACATGTTGCTGAATGTAATGGTCTATTCTGTCCCTTTAAAAGACAGGCCATGTCCATTCTCTCCACATCTGCTAAGGCAAGCTTATCTTCAGTTTCCAGCCTGAGTCCATTCCTTTTCTGTCTCCCTCTCAAAGAATAGCTTCTGTCTCTCCCTTCTCCCCACTTCTCCCCTCCCCCTTCTGTTTCTTTCTCTCTCTCCTTCTCTGTTCTTCTCCCTTTCTTCCCATTTCCCTCCATAATCCACTAAATAAATATCCAACCTCACTCTTCATGGCATGCCTATCCATGTCTCTGTCTCTCACCAGCATTGTGGCTCCCTGCCTGGAACAAGCCACTTTTGGAGACCTGCAGCATGGTCTCATGGCATGCCCATCTGTCTCTCTTCATGGAACTTGCTGCCCCTTGTGGCCCACTGCAGCCACTTAGGGAACTGTGCCATCCCTGCCTGGGACTGGCTGCTGTTGGGACCCTTTGTCTGCTACCTGCTGCCACTTCGTGGTCTCATGGCGCACTGCCTGCTGCAGCCACTCAGAAACCTGCAGCATTTTACTTAATCTACTACATTATACTCATAAATTGGTACATAGTCCAATATTTATCAGAGAATTATTATTGAGCAACTGATAGGAACAGATGCAGAAACCTACATCTAAGCACTTCTTATGAGATTATGGGAATCAATTACTTTCAAATCACCTCCCACTCCCTGGTACCTATAAACTTATGGCAATATCATAATGCAAATGTATTTAGTCCAACTTCAAAAGTCCCCATAATCTATCACAGTGTTTATGATGTTTTAAAGTCCAAAGTCTCTTCGGAGACTCATGGCGATCTCTTAACTGTAATTCCCTGTAAAATTAACATCAAAAAGCAGATCATATACTTCCAATATATAATGGCAAAGGATATACACTACTATTTCAAAATGTAGGAAGGGAGTATAGTGAGGAATCACTTGATCAAAGCAGAACCAAAAACCAACTGGGCAAACTCCAAATTCTGCATCTTCTTGTCCAATGTTGAAGTGCTCTTTAGATCTCCAACTTTGTTCAGCATTGTTGACTGCAACACTCTTGGGCTCCTAGATGTTATCAGCTGTCATCGGTAGGTACCCATGATATCCCATGTAATCTCTGGTGAAATTACATGACGTGAGTGAGAAGGAAACACAAAACATGTAACAAACCCACTTAAGAGTTTATTAGAGTGGGCATGTACAGGTCTGTGGAAGTCAGTGTGGAGAGAGAGAGACAGAGAGAGAGAGAGAGAGAGAGAGAGAGAGAGAGAGAGAGCTGGGATTTTAGGTGTGTGCCACCACACCACATCTAAACTTTTCCTTAATTCTTTCTCACATGTCAGAAACTTAGTTGGGAGGGATCTTGTTCTGAGATCACCACCTCCTTTATTCCATTTCTTAATCCATCTATCTCCTTTAAAACAGGATATAGCTCCATTCTGCTTCCTTGTGCTCTTTTTCTCCTCAAAATTTACTTGCTGCAATTTACTCTGATTGTCTTGCTTATTTTCATTATAAATCTTCATGAGAGTTAAGACTAGTAACCACAAAATAGATTCTGTGCTGTTTGAAATTTCCTCTAAAAACTGAATTAATTCCAAACTCTTTACTTTAGCTTCAAGTATATTCTTTGGACAAGGAAAAAAAACCCAGACACTTTCTTCACCAAAATATCACATGAATGATCTCTAGACAACATACTAAAATTCTCCTCTGGAACCTCTTGAGTGAGCCTCACATAGTTGATGAAATCACACTCAGCATCACTGTCTCCCATGCTTCTACTATGGCCCACTAAGCTACATTTAAAACCCCCAACTGCTTTTCTAATTCATGGTCCCAAAGTCCATAGTACTATAAACAAATGCATGGTCAAGCTTATCACAGCAATACCCCAATCTTTACTATCAACTTCTACCTTAGTTAGTGTTTTTATTTCTGAGAAGAGAAACTATAATCAAAGCAACTCTTTAAGTAAAATACTTAGTTGAGGGGACTCACTTACAGTTGATTATCATTGTGGGGAGCATGGCAGCATGCAGGCAGACATGATGCTGAAGTAGCTGAGAGTCCTACATCTTGCATGCAATAGAAACTTGACTGAGACAGTGGGCTGATGTGGGAACTTCTGTTTGCTGTGATTACCATTCATGAATAAAGAAACTGCTTTGAACCTATAGTAGGGTAGGTGGGGGAAACTAAACTGAATGCTGGGAGAAAGGAGGCAGAGTCAGAGAAAAGCCATGGAGTTGCAAGAGACAAAAGCTGGTTGTAATCTTTCCGGTAAGCCACAGCCAAGTGGAAAAACATAGATTAATAGAAATGGGTTAAATTAGTATGAGTTAGCCAAGAAGAATCTAAAATTAATGGGCCAAGTAGTGATTTAATTAGTACAGTTTCTGTGTGATTATTTCAGGTCTAAGCTAGCTGGGCAGCTGGGAACCAACAAGCAATCATCCTCCTACAGTGGGCAGTATCCTGAACATAGGAATTGTGCCCCCACAGTGACAGTCTTCCTCTAACAAGGTCATGCCCACTCCAACAAAGTCACATTTGCTAATAGTGCAACAAATAAGAGATTATGGGGGCCAAGTACATTCAAAGTGCCATACCAGGGAATAGCCTACTATGCTTATTCTGCTAAACAGACATATTAAACCAACTTCTAATGGCTTACAGATTAAGACACATCTTAGTCCATATCAGAGAAATTTATTTTGTAGCAGATGATGATCAACACAGAGACTAACAGTTTAGAGATTAAAAAATTTCAGAATGCTCAACACTAAATATATGTATTTCACCCTTCCTCTAATGGCTCAGGTATCATTGCAGAAAATGAGTACAGAAGGAATGTAATCACCAGAGGCAGTCAATAACTACAAGAAAACTATGTCTTCTGGACACAGGAGGGCAGCTGTATATATGCACTTAAAACAGTTGTGACAACAGGCATAAGCCCTGTGCAATACTACACCAGACCAAATATCAGCATAGGAAAAGTTACTGGGTATGAAGTTCTACCTGTAGCTGAGGAGCTATGGAAAATTCTTGCCTGCTAGGAAAGAAAGAGTCTACTTCCCCTAATAGTATAGAATCAACCACTCCAGTGGAAGTCCACACCTACAGCAAAATTAAGGCAACACAAATTGGCTTTGATGGTAAAATATGACAGGTAAGAAGAAAAGTAAAAGGTAGACCTAGGAAGAATTGGAGGAGGGAGAATGCATATGCTCAAAACTGTAGGAGGAGAACCCGCTTATTCATCCCGGCCACCCAGAACCAAAATAATCTCACAGAAATTGTATTAATTAAAACACTGCTTGGTCCATAAGCTCTAGCTTATTATTGGCTAACTCATTAATTTAACTCATTTTTATTAATTTGTACATTGCCACGTGGCAGTGGCTCACTGGCAAAGATTCTAACCAGTGTCTGTCCCAACGGAAGATCCATGACTTCTCTCTGACTCTTTACTTCTCCCAACACTGAGTTCCATCTTCCCCACCTACCTAAGTTCTGTCCTATCAACAGGCCAAGGCAGTTTCTTTATTCATTAACCAACACAAGCAACCCATAGGCACAAGGACCTCCCATAACATAAAACTAAACTCATTGGATAAAATTATCAAATAACTAAAAAAAAATAGATTATCAAATTCATCTTCCATTCCTTACTTTCCAATCGCTTCTCATAACCCCACCACAAATACTTCCAATTTCATGTTTACTTTTTTAAAACCCACTGAGCACTGTCAGTATGTACATGGGTGTAGGGCCAAGTTCTGGGATATCTCCATCTACAGGAGCATTAGCATAGCCTCTCAGGACCCTATCCAACAGACTTTCCTTCCCCTAGCAGTCTTCAGTTGTCAATAGTTTCTTCACTGTGGTTGGTACTTTTGTGATTGTTTCTTGTATCACCATTGTATGATGAGCCATGATTTATCCAATCACCAGTATCAATAGATACTCATTTATATCTCCCTTAGCACTGGTACTCACTAGCCTTCTCTGAACTTTCACAGTCAAGCCTTTGTGCAGACATTCACATTTGGCTTATTCATTTAAATAGGAGCAGAATGGATAATTATATAGTAGCGCCACCTTTAAATTAAAAAAATTTTGTCACATGCTCAACAAAGTGATTTTGCTAGGTCAGAGTATATGCTGGGGTGTTCTTGCTTAGCATGACCAAGACTCCTGTTTCAAACCTTGGCACCATAATACATGATTTTTATCATTTACATCGCCACAACTTTTTCTTTTTTACATTTTAAAATGATTTAATTGAGATATACATTTTTCTCTGTTCCCTTCCCTTCCTCTCCCCTCCCCTTCAACCCTCTCCTATGGTCCCCATACTACCAATTTACTCAGGCGATCTTGTCTTTTTCTATTTCCCATGTAGATTAGATCCATGTATGTCTCTCTTAGGGTCCTCTTTGTTGTCTATGTTCTCTGGGTTTGTGAATTGTAGACTGGTTTTCTTTGCTTTATGTCTAAAAGCCACTTATGAGTAAGTACATATTATATTTGTCTTTCTGTGTCTGCGTTACTTCACTCAAAATGATGTTTTCTAGATCAATCAATTTGCCTGCAAATTATAAAATGCCATTTTTTTCTGCTGTGTAGTACTCCATTGTGTACCACATTTTCCTTACCCATTCTTCAGTTGAGGGGCATTTATGTTCTTTCCAGGTTCTGGCTATGGCAAACAATGCTGCTATGAACATAGCTGAGCACATGTCCTTGTTGAACAATTGAGCATGCTTTGGGTATATACCCAAAAGTGGTATTACTGGGTCTTGAGGAAGGTTATTTTTTTTTAATTTTCTGAGAAATAGACATACTGACATCCAAAGGAGCTGTAACAGCTTGCTTTTCCACCAGCAATGCAGGAGTGTTCCCTTTACCCTACAACCTCTCCAGATAAGCTGTCATCAATGTTTTTGTTCCTGGCCATTCTTACAGGTGTAAGATGGAATCTCAGAGTTGTTTTGATTTTAATTTCTCTGATGGCTAAAGATGTTCAGCATTTCCTTAAGTGTCTTTCAGCCACTTTATATTCCTCTATTGAGAGTTCTCTGTATAGGTCTGTACTCCATTTTTATTGGATTATTGTGCTTTTGATCACCAATTTCTTAAGTTCTTTGTATATTTTGGAGATCAGTCTTCTCTCTGATGTGGAGTTGATGAAAATCCTTTCCCATTCTGTAGGCTGTCAACAAGAATGTGTCTTGTTGACCACATTCTTTCCTTCACAGAATCTTTTCAGTTTCAGGAGGTCCCACTTATTAATTATTTCTCTCAGTATCTGTGGTACTGGGGTTATATTTATGAAGTGGTCTCCTGTGCCAATGCATTCAAGTGTACTTCCCACTTTCTCTTCTATGAGGCTCAGTGTGGATGGCTTTATGTTAAGGTCTTTGATCCATTTGACTTGAGTTTTGTTCATGGTGATAGATATGGGTCTATTTTCCACATGTTACATCCAGTTATGCCAGCACCACTTATTAAATATGCTTTCTTTTTCCATTTTATATCTTTTTCTTCTTTATCAAAAATCAGGTGTTTATAGGTATTTGGATTAACATCTGGGTCTTCAGCCATGTTCCATTGATCTTTCTGTCTGTTTTTTACCAATACCAAGCTGTTTTCAGTACTGTAGCTCTGCAATAGAGTTTGAAGTCAGGGATTGTGATATATCTAGATGTTCCTATTGTACAGTATTGTTTTAGCTATCCTGAGTTTTTTGCTTTTCCATATGAAGTTGAATACTATTCTTTTGAGGTCTGTGAAGAATTTTGCTGAGATTTTGATGAGCATTGCATTGAATCTGTAGATTGCTTTTGGTAAGATTGCCATTTTTATTATGTTGATCCTACCTACCCAAGAGCATGGGAGATTGTTCTATTTTCTGGTATCTTCTTCAATTTATTTCTTCAAAGATTTAAAGTTCTTATCATACAGGTCTTCCACTTGTTGGTTAGAGTTACTCCGAAATATTTTATGCTATTTGTGGCTATGGTGAAGGGTGATATTTCTCTGATTTTTTTTATTTTTTTCTCTGTCCACTTATCATCTCTGAAAAGGAGGGCTACTAATTTTTTTGAGTTAATCTTGTATCCTGTTGTTGCATGGAGGGCTGCTTGTTGCGAGCCACTTGTTTTTTTTCCCTGTCCAGCTAGCTTAGCCCCTAAATAATTACACAGAAATTGTATTAATTAAATCACTGCTTAGCCCATTAGCTCTAACTTCTTATTGGCTAACTCTTACATCTTAGTTTAACCCA
Source organism: Microtus ochrogaster (assembly GCF_000317375.1). NCBI lineage: Eukaryota > Metazoa > Chordata > Mammalia > Rodentia > Cricetidae > Microtus > Microtus ochrogaster. The sequence goes on along the minus strand of NW_004949171.1, from coordinate 1,204,591 downwards.
TTTCTATTAATTTGTATATCACCAAGTGGCAGTGGTTTAATGGTTAAATTTCGGCATGTCTTACTCTGGCAGTACATCCATGGTGTCTCTCTGACTCTGCCCTTCTTTCTCCCAGCATTCAGTACAGTTCTCCCTGCCTACCTAAGTTCTACCCTATCAATAGACCAAGGCAGTTTCTTTATTTATTAATGGTGATCACTGCATACAGTAGTGACTGCCACATCATCCTGCTATATAACTGAAAGTGTTTATGAGTTGTAGATGTTTCTTGGTAGAATTTTTGGGGTCACTTATGTAAACTATCATATCACTAGCAAATAGTGAGAATTTGACTTCTTCTTTTCCAATTTGTATCCCCTTGATCTCCTTTTGTTGTCTTATTGCTCTGGCTAGAACCTCAAGAACTATTTTGAATAGATATGGAGAGAGTGAACAACCCTGTCTTATTCCTGATTTCAGTGGGATCACTATGGATTTCTCTCTATTAATATGTTTAGGTATGTTCCTTGTATTCCTGCTCTCTCCAAGACCATTATCATAAAGGGGTGTTGTATTTTGTATTAGATGCTTTTTCAGCATCTAATGAGATGACCTTGTGGATTTTTATTTTTCAGTTTGTTTATATGGTGGATTACATTGAGAGATTTTTATATGTTGAACCATTCATCCCTGCATCTCTGGGATGAAGCTGACTTGATCATGGTGGTTGGTTTTTCTGATGTGTTCTTGGATTCTGTTTGCCAGTATTTTATTGAGTATTTTTGCCTCAATATGTATGAGATTGGTCTGCAATTCTCTTTCTTAGTAATGTCTTTATGTGGTTTGGGTATCAGGGTAATTGTAGCCTCATAAAAAGAGTTTGAAAATGTTCCTTCTGTTTAAACTGTATGGAACAATTTGAGGAGTATTGGTATTGTTTTTTTTTTTTTAAATCTTGTGGAATTCTGTACTGAAACCATCTGGTTTTGGTTTTCTTTACAGAATTTGTTGATGTCTTCCAGTTTTTTTGTTTGTCTTTTCCTCCATTTCTTTGAGGAAATTCTGGCCCCAAACATTCTCCTAAAGTTATTATTAAAGTCATTTTCTTCTGCTTCATCTGTATTTAGTTGTTCAAGTCTTGCTGTTGTAGGGCCACTAGTTTTTACTGGTTTCATGTTGCTCCTTGTGTTATATGTATTCTTACCTTGTCTACCCATGTTTTCCTCTGATTGGTATAACTGTGGTTGTCTGTGACTCTGGTGATCAATCTTGCAGGTGCCAGTGGGTCCAAGACTCAGATGGTTGCTCCTCATGGTGCAGGCAGGACCACAGTTCCAGTCACCCTGTTGGTCACTCCATGTTTCTGGAGATTGCTTGGCACTCCTGGGCTTTGCTCTGCAATACCAGGGGTTGTTCAGGCCTGCTCCCAGAGAGAGTGCTTGTTTGGGCCTCATTTGGCTAAGGTTATTGCCTTGGGCCTGCTCTGGCAGATTCCTGGCTCAGGCCTACCCCCTTGGAGGTTCTAGATTTGGTTTCTTGTCAATACCCTCAGACTCATGGCTAGACCTGCAGAGGTCCTGGCTCAGGTCTATTGCTTGCAGGTCCCAGACTTGTGCCCAGACCCACAGAGGTTTCTGGTTCTGGCCTACTCCCTCTGTGCTTGCTCCCTTGTACCTGCTTCTACTTTGTTCAATGTCTCAGGTCTGCTCTGGTCTAGGTTGCTGTCTCAGTCCTGTTTCCGTAAATGTGCCTGGTCTGGGCCCACTCCTGAAGAGGTCCCTGGCTGGAGCCCAGTCCCACAAAGATCTCTGGCTCTGGTTTACTCTCTCAGAGTTCCCAGACTTGCACCTGGACCCGCAGAGGTCTCTGGTTTTTGCCTGCTCCCTCAGAGGTCCCAGACTCATGTCCAAACCCACAGAGATCTCTGATTCCTGCCTACTTCCTTGGAGGTGCCAGACTCTTGCCAGGACTCGCAGAGGTCTCTCCACTAACTGTTAAGACTATTCCAACTGCTCCACATCCTAAGAGCCAACATCATCAGTCTTTGAAGTATGCTAGTGTGTAAGCCAGCCATATATATTCCTTTAATTTTCACAGATCTTCCATATTATATAATAACTATTCAAAACCTGCAGAGTTCTTATACAATTAATAAGCAGATATACTTTATTTATATCATTTTTCCTTTGGAAAACATAAAGCAAAAGCAGAAGAGGATCCTGGTAAATGAGGATGCTGTGACATACAGTCTCTGGCTTGGGATTTCTAGAAGTTTCTACAAACTGGAGCATTGCTGATTTCTATGTATTTGTTGATGTATTAGATTAACAAATGCTGCTAACATCGTACAAAGGCATATTTTCAGAGGAACATTTATTCCTAGTTTATCATTTATTACCACCGTTTGCTATATAATGAAGCTATAATGCCCTGTGAGATTGGGTGAGACCCATGATTATACCTTGATGTTCATATTTCATGCTTTATTTTGTATGTCTTCCAGGCTGGTCTTGATCTCATTGTCCAGCTGGGATGACCTTGAACTTCTTTTTTTATTTTCTTTTTTAAATACCTTGAACTTTTCATTCCTCTATCTCTATATCCTGAGTATTGAGGTGCCAGGCATGCACTACTAATTCTGGTTAATGTGGCACTGGGGATCAAATTCAAGGCTTTGTGCATGTAAGACAATGACTGAATCGCTTTTCTAGCTCCTACCGTGATCTGTTCATTACCAAAACAAAATAAAAACAAACCAGTATTCTTTGATTTGGCATTGGTAGCTGTTCTAAAAGAAAGCTACGCTACTTCACTGGATTGTTGTTCACTGCATCGACTTTCTGTAGATGAAGCGTTTCCACTCACCCAAACATCGATACTAAGCTGTTTGTGTTCCATGATTCCAGATAAGAAATGTGTTCACTTCTGATAATAAAATTTAATCCCAACTTTCAATGTACCCTAAATATGATCAAGGGCTACTGAATGAAGTAAAAAAATTTAAAAAGTGGTAGTTTTGTATCAAAGTAGGGAATGGTAAGTGTGGAGAATTGGTGCATTTTAACTATGATGCTCCCTATGGGTATATAAACTGATGTAATCGCAGGAAATGTATTTTAATGAATTTTGTTTTAATATATACTTTAACATAGAAAGTTAAGAAACTGTTTCCTCAATAATTTTAGTAAACTTTGAGATGCATAGATGGGATATATTAAAATTATGAAACCGAACTTGAGCAGCCCCGGGGAGTAGATATTGATAAATCAGCAAGTGCCAGAAAGTATGTCTACCTTCCCATGGCTCATCAGAGAAAACTTTGGACAGTATGAGATCATCCCATACCCTGCTCAAATGTGTTCTAAATATAGATCTTGTTTTCGTGGTGATAAGCTTACATCCTCTCCATCAGAGACCTATGGGACCTCTACCTGTGATATCCCAAACAGATCGTATTTTGTCCATTACCTGAAATGTCCCCAGAGAAAATATTAAACTTGTTATACAGGCTCATTATTTAAATATAATGCAGTTCTTTCTTAGGGGTAGCAGTCATAAATGGGGATTTAAAGCCATGGAACACTGGGGTGAGTTTGTATGACCCAGAAAAAGTAAATTCATAGGAGACACAAAAAGACTACTATTAAACAGGGACTTGACTCAAGGGTGGTTGAGTAGGGAATGTAGAGAATTATCTCACTTTGTAGAATTCTTGAAGTAGACAGATTTGTAAGTTGCTTTCAAGATAGAGAGGAAGGAGTAAAAATCAGGTGCAATTTGGGTAATAGGAAATGGGGACTCTAACACACTGATGTGACAAGGACTAAAGATTGTAGCACTGGCAAGTTTATTTCTATATAATTAAAGAGACATGTCTACCCTCTCCATAGGAGGTGGAGTGCTCCTTAGAAAGTCATAAGAATTTTTATCAACCAAAATCTATTAGTGCAGGGAGAATAAGGAATTCCTGTGACCATGTCACCCAACTCACTGACAAGCACTTTCCTGACACCAGCTGCTTTCTCCTCAATGGAAAACCTGTGATTTCAGTGGCTTCACAATTTCCCTACAATTTTTATCTGCTGGGATGAGCAATATTATATGCACCCAGATTTGCTTTTCTGTCTATATATATGTATGTATGAATGTATATATATATACACACACATGTATATTCTTATAGTTCATAAATAATACAAAGGTAATTTTAAAGATCTACTACATATACTTTCCACTTATCAACAGCTGTGATTTCATTTTTTAAAAGTCTTTAAAGTTATTGAAGACATCTTAAAATCAGATTTGACTTCTTTGAGATGAATTATTTTTCAATGTTTTCTTTAATGACAATTTATTACAATATTTATTTTTAAGTACTAAAACCATCTAAAAGGAACTTGAGAATTTATTGATTCATTATTTAATCATACTTTATCTCTTATGCTACATTCAGCAGTGAGTAAAACAGATGGAAATGTCCTTTCCAGTGAGTAAGAACACATGACACCACCTGCTGCAGAGATGGAAAAACTCAGACAGGTGCTGTGAAGCCAAGACAGTGGAGGGGATAGGAAATCTCAGAGTTACAATGTTAAGTTGGAAGGAGGAAAGGATTTGTGTTAACTCTGACAGACACCTGAAACTGTGGAGGACATGAGTCACAGTCCTCAGAAGAGGGCGAGCAGTTTAAATGACAAGGGCCAGTGTCCAGAAGCACATGGTTGAGCTTGAGAAGCCTGCAATTTGAATAGATGGACTGATGCAGGCTCATTTAGGGCAATGGTGGGCACATTCAGAAATTAAAAGCATGGTATTTTCCAAGCAAATATAAAGAGGCTGAATGTTGCCCTGAGTGAAATAGAAGGGATGTAGGAAGTAATAAAGGTTGGTTACACACGATTTTATTTACATTTCTCTTATAGAAAAAAATCACACTATTATTAATTATTGGAATAGTACTATATAGTTTGTTTTGGTATTCTGGATTGTGTTGAAATTTTCTGTAATTTATTTACTATTAAAAGAATTTTACACTTGGTACAAATGCTTTTGAAATATTCTGAATTTCCGTATAAATAACATTTGAGCCTGAAAAAAAAATTGGAGAAATACATAGTTACACCAAAACGAGAAAGAAAAAGAAGCAATGCAAATTAGGGAAATGGTGCTTGTAGATTCAAGCATTGCAGAAGATACAAACACTCGAATGTGGATCTAAGGGAAGCTGATGCTTCAGCTTGGTGATGTACGCTAAGCAATAACTGAAAGAGTTTAATTTGAAGTTTTTAACAGTGAACTTTTGCCCAGAAAGATACTGGAATCTAATGGTTTTCATTACAAAGATTGTCTACCGATTCTGGTTCTCAAAGTAGAAAAGAAAGAAGAGCGGCAAGTAGTCACTAAACACTGGTTAAAAGGTTATGTGGGTGATGATGACAGGAAGACAAAAAAGGGACAAACCTAGTTTATAGCTTGATAGACAGTATGATATATATATATATATGCCTATTATATATGATCATTATAAATGATATAAATTTGTTTGATAGATATCTACATAGATTTGAAAATAGAGTTAAAGTTAAAAAATCACTGGGTAAATATAGATATTACAGAAATTCTTTCCTTTACTAGCAAGGGAAAAGAAGATATAATGGAAAATACACATGACCATGATGCTCTGTAAGTTGTATCTTTGTATTTATTTTTTGCCTTGTCACGTACAAAAACATGTTCATATTTCTGCCTTTGATTTCTCAGAAAATCCAGACTTACAAATTTAGACAGGCATTTAACTATGTCAACCTCATAACTGGCTTGCATGATGTGTAATGCTCACATGATTTAATAGATGTAACCACCAGACACACTGAAATAATTTCCTAGATAAGGGAAATGATGTGAGGATTTCACAAATTCAACGTTCTTTAAACAAAGTCCATAATTTGGAAACTGATTGAAGGGCTAAAACTGACCACTAATGACTGACCTAGGAATATGAGCTAATGTGTAAATCAACTTGACAGTGTAAAACCAAGCTAGTCCAGGTCTTGGACACCAATTTGCACTCTTAATTTAGTAACAAATTTAGGAATATACAGTTGGCTAGAGGAATGTAGTCCGGATACAAAATACATATTTCTTCTTTATTATTTATGTTGTAAAAAGTACTTTTATGTTTTGTGTCTAGAAAAAAATCTTTTCATTGCTGTCTTCAGCACAGGACACTGTCACCCACACAGGGTATGACTTATTTTCTACTCATCACTATGAGTGGGGCCAACAACACCAGCCTGACACCAGTATACTTTATCCTGAATGGGATTCCCGGGTTGGAAGCAGCACACATCTGGATCTCCCTGCCATTCTGCTTTATGTACCTCATTGCTGTGACAGGCAACTGCGGACTTATCTACCTCATCATCCATGAGGAGGTCCTCCACCGGCCTATGTACTACTTTCTAGCCTTGCTCTCTGCTACCGATATTTCTGGGTGCAATACAATTGTCCCCAGTATGTTATGTATCTTTTGGTTCAGTCTCAAGGAGATTGGTTTCAATGCCTGCCTTGTACAGATGTTTTTTATCCACATGTTGACAGGCATGGAGTCTGGTGTGCTCATGCTTATGGCTTTCGACCGCTACGTGGCTATATGCTATCCATTACGCTATTCCACCATCCTCACCAACACTGTGATTACCAAAGCTGGATTGGTGACATTCATCCGAAGTGTGTCACTCATGATCCCCTTTACTTTTTTGATTAAGCGTCTTCCGTACTGTAGAGGAAACCTCATCCACCATACTTATTGTGACCACATGGCTGTGGCCAAACTATCTTGTGGCAATATTAAGATTAATGCTATCTATGGTCTTATAGCTGCTGTATTTATTGGGGGCTTTGATATGTTCTGTATTTCCATGTCTTATATCATGATTATCCATGCTGTAGTGAAGCTGTCTTCAGTAGATGCTCGCCATAAAGCTTTCAGTACCTGCACATCACACATATGTGCTATAGTTATCACGTATGTCCCAGCCTTCTTCAACTTCTTCACTCATCGCTTTGGGGGAAGCACTATACCCCATCATGTCCACATTTTTATAGCCAACCTGTACCTTCTGCTGCCCCCCACCTTGAATCCAATTGTGTATGGTGTAAAGACCAAGCAGATCCGTGAAGCAGTCATCAAACTATTTGTTAAACAAAAATATATTTGAGTGACAGATAAATCTCTGCTAACCAAGTTTGTGTTTAGCATAAATATCTAGAAAATTATCAAGGGAGAAAGGTTTGAATTTGAAAAATTCAAGTTTTGAGCTCAGTGGAAAAAAATCAGTGAATATTCTGTCATTAGATGCAAAAAAAAAACAATTAAAGAATGTTGGTACAAAAATCCTTAATTTTATAGAAAGAAGATAGGGAGACAAGTATGCTTTTAACAGAAGTTGCCTTAGTCAGAGATCGCAGAGCACACACACAGCAGGGTGCTAGCATATCCAACCATAAGTGAACCCTTGGTGATAGATGTATGTATGCTTAGGCATGTGAGGAGGGTTCAGTAGGAAATGAGGTGTCTGGTAGCCTCAAGGTGCATAGGAGTAGGAAAGCAGATGAACAAACTGTCCCAACATTGCAGGGAAGCAGGTACACTTTCCCAGGAAATTTCTTCTGAGTTTCAAGTCTTTTCAAGATTCCTGCCTCATATTTATATGATAGCTATCAATCTAGGGACAATGTCTTTGACTTTTTCATCCTGGACATTTTAGAGTTTGGGTGATAAAAATCATATTCTTATCTGTTAGTAATTAAAATATATTTTAATATCACATGACATATGTTCAAGCTCTTGGAGGAAATATATTAATTACATAATACATATTTTGCATTATAATTGTCACATGTTTGGAAGCAGAACCTTGGGTTTTTAAAGGACTCTAACCAACTTCACAAATTGCCTATAATATAACCTACAAGATTGTTATTGGTAAAGCTTTTGTGTTTTAGAATCACTCTGTTGGATTTGGTTAACTTGACCAGGTGTTCTTACATTAACCATATGTAAACACATTCAAACTAAATACAAAGTGAATTTCCCTAAATTTCTATTTATTATTATTGTTGTTGTTCATATCACAATATTTTTCCATTTTATTTTTGGCTTGGGAATTGTATATGTGAATATAACATGTTTTGCACAAACCTAATCCTTGTCCCTCCCTTCCAACTCCTTCTGTACCTTCCCCTTTTCCTTCCCAATTTCAAGTACTCTTTTTAAGAGCCACTGAGTCCGCTTAGGGCTGTCAGTATGTGCATGAACGTAGGGCTATCCGCTGGAAACCAGATGATTAGGAGCCACAATGACATAAATTGTCTTTGTCTCTCCCCAAGTTGCCTCTTGCTAACAGTTCCTCGCTTGTGTGAATGTGCAGTATGTGAATGCACAGAGAGAAAGAAAATGAAACAACCCAGAGAATATACACAGGACAGTCAGTAACTTCGTAGCTTGCTACTTTCTAGAAACATCTACTGAGATTTACAGGACAGACAGAATTAACTACAAACTTATCTCAGAGTTACCACGAGTTCTGTCTCTTCCAATGAATGACAAATTTATATACCACTGAGTGAAAACGAACCATACATGAAAGAAAGCCCTGGAATCATCCTGTCTCTACCTCCCCAGGGCTAAGAGTGCAAGCATGTAGTTGCCACCATTCCTAGCTTGTTTTCTCGGTGGTTCTCAACATCGAAATCAGGTTTCTGTTCTTGGAAGACAGGCGTGTTAACAATTAAAGCATTTTCTCATTCCTAAACTTTTCCTTAAAATAACAGCACACACACACACACACACACACACAGACACACACACACACACACACAAAACAGTATACACAGTACTGTTTCAATACATTTGTACTTTTTCAATCAATACATATGTATCTCTTCAAATACAACTTGTGGTAAAACTTTCAAAATCTCTTCCTCTATAAATGCACAGTAGATTATTGATCTCCATAGTCTCTCAACTCTGCACTGGTACAATAGAACCTTTTATTTTTATCTACTAAACTTAAAATCCATTGATTAATATTTCTTCATCTACTCTTAACTTCCTTGGCTTGTGGTGATCATAAGTCCATTCTCTCTTCTCTGAAATCAGCTTTTCATGTGCCATAAGTGAGTAAGAATGAAGGCATGCTTTATGTCACTTAACATGACTTCAAGTCTCATCTATGTCTTTGCCAAATGACACAATCCCATTATCTTTTATTGAAAATACTATTCCTTTGTATAAATACACCACATTTTCTTTATCTGTTCCTCAGCTGTAGACTCTTAGACTGTTTACATTTCTTCAGTGTTGTAAATAGTGCTGCAAAAAACCATATGATAAAGACATCAGGGACTACAAGATTACTTTCTGTTTCTTTTCCTTTTAGTTTTTTGAGGCAGGGTTACTCTGAGTTGCTTTGGAACCTGTCCTGGAACTCTTGTTCCAGCTCTTGTAGACCAGGCTGTCCTGAAACTCACAGAGATCTGCCTGCTCTACCCCCCAAGTGCTGGGATTAAAGGAGTGTGACACCAGATTCTTTAATAACACTACTGTTACTTTTTAAGAAACATATCCAAAAATGTATATAATTAACTGAAATGTGAATTATGACTACACTTTCCCAAAGAACATAACCATATTTGGGAATGGTAATCTATGTAAAATTTATTACACATTGGAAAGAAAATACTATGTAAGCACATGAGAGTTACATGAATAATCAATAATGGGTCTTTGGAATGTCTTTGTAAGTATGTTAATGAGAGTAGATATTTTTTAACTTGGTCACCTTTGAGCAAAGAACATTAAAAAAAGTTCCCTATGTCCCTGTTGTCAAAGGGAATAAATTGAGGGAGTAGACTATTTTATAAACAACAGAATCCCTGAATTTTGTCAGGCAGCTCCTTGTTTCTCATATAATAATTATTTATTTATTATTACTATTCGTGTGGTGAGTACAAGCATGCACCTGCATGTACGAAGGTCCGAGGATGACTTTCAGGAGTCTGTGACTTTCAGGAGTCTGTTCTCTTCTCTCACCGCACATTCCAGGGATCTAGTTCAGCTGATCAGGCTTACACCGTGAGCGGTTCACCCAGCGAGCCCCCTTACTATTCTCAAAACACTTATCACTGCCCTCAGACCTGAGCCCCCTTGTTATTCTCAAAACTCTCATCGCTGCACCCAGACTGAGGTTAGCATCCAGGACATTTTTTCCATTATTGTCATAAATATATGCTGGAAACATTTTACATTTCAGAAATGGAAGGGAAACCAACTAGCATTTTGTAGTCATTAAAATGCAAGAGGCTGGAAGCACAGCGCCTCTGTAAAAATCTCAGCTCTACCTATGGCCTTGTTTGTTATTTTCTTTAAGCTATTAACCCCTCAGTATCGTGGTGCCTCACTTTGCCTAAAATGTGTACAAAATACTGACATTTTCAAATTGGCTTTTAGGGTCAAATGAACATATATTTTAAATATACTGTTGGGAAAACATGTTTTTGTGTTATTGTGGCTGTTATAATCTTGAAAATATTTGTATATCTTAAAAGAAAGTAACTATAGAGAAAACCATGAAGAGACTTCCCTCTCCCAAGGACACCCTGAGTCATGAGAAGAACCTATGAGGGTGTGCAATTGGAACGCTAGCAGAAACTGGATAATTGGTTGTTTGTTATTGTTCTTCAGAAAACAGAAAAAAAAAAACCAGAGGAGACATGGGGCAATGAAGTGAAGACTCAAGAGGCAGAGACTGTGATGGAAATCTGAACCATCAAAGACACTCTACTTGGCAATAGATTAGGGTTAAATGTTATTCTAAAAACGTGTTACCTGAAAGGTGAGAGCAGACTGTCTGGTGTCCAGACAGGCCTTCTACTGCCATTCTTGTCACACTTTCCTTCTTTTTACTTCCTGACACTTTCTTACTGAAATATTTCCTTATCCTCAGCATCTAGTACGTACTGCTCACCTTCCTCTATTCCCTAGTACTCACATACAGTCAAGAGTCATTTCATAGCCCGCATCCCTGTACACCTTCACAAACTGACTCTAATAAATAACAATGAGCATTCACTTAGTTGTATTTACAGTCATCTTAAGACATCTGTCTCTACCAGAAGAATTCAGTACAGTTATGTAATCATTTACTTGTGTCAGTAAAATATATAGAGCCAGGCTCAAAGAGGACATTAAAAAAAAAAGCTGGTACTCATCAAAAAGGTTCCTCTTGCAGTAGATGGGCATTAACATAGCAACCAGTAATTAGGCAATGCACAGAAAATTGAATGACTTTGGAGCACTCAGTCTTAGATAGAATGTCTTTCACCACACCTGCCCCTCAGGCTCAGAAATCTATGCAGAAGAAAGATGAATGAATCCAAGGAAACAGTGGATTACGGACACAACAGGACTGATGCACGTATGAACTTACAGAGACTGTGACAGCACATACAAGACCTTCACACGTTCACACCAGACAAAATCCAAGTACTGCAAAGAGGATGTAGACAAATGTCCCACCCATAACCCAAAGGCTCTTTGCAATTGAAACCTGCAAGGAAAAAGAAAATCAATTTTCTCCAATAGAATGTCACCATGTTTATCAATCACACTCCCAGGTAAGCCCATGCCCAGGAGGAGTTAGCCAACAAAAATGGACTCCGTGTTTTTTGTATAACTTGTGTTTTGGTATTACTTTGTCCTATTGTTTTTGGTTTTGTTTTTTTTTTTTTTGATTCATTGAGAGAGAGAAAGGTCATGAAGTTGGTGCATAGGGAGGTAAGGAGGACCTGTGAAGAATTGGGAGAAAGGAAGAATATAATCAAAACATATTGTATGGAAAAATTAGAGAAAAAAGAAAAGTGTTTGGCGTATACTGGCATGTTTGTGAGAAGCCAACAGAAGCTCAGCCATAGAAAACTGATCCTTGCTGGGTGGTGGTGGCACACATCTTTAATCCCAGTGCTCAGGATGCAGAAACAGGCAGATCTCTGTGAATGTGAGGGCAGCCTGGTCTACAGAGTAGTTCCAGGACACCCAAGTATGTTATACAAAGACACCCTGTCTCAAAAACCCAATAAAATAAAATGATGAGAGAGGAAGGGAGAACAAAAATTAATCCTCTATTGAAGAAAGATTTTTCATTAGACACTGATGTTCAAAATGAATCCGACTTGAAACTAACAGCTCATAAATAATAGCACAATTAATTAAATGATTAGACTATACCAGAGACCATGCTGTGCTACTTAAGAACTAGCATTGCAGGCTAAGGCTTCTCATTCATTTCTGGGCTGCCCAGACCTGAAATAATTACACAGAAACTATATTAATTACAGCCCTGCTTGGCCAATTAGCTCAAGCATATTTCTAGCTAACTCTTTAAAAAAAAACAGGAGAATCTACAACATGTATTGCTTACTACATCTACCTTTAACATACTTTGTGCACTTCTAAACACCTAGAAGGAATAGATGTTTCAGATGTGGACATAAATTTGTCCCCTATATACACAGTAGTGTCAAAACCACACACATATAACAATGATTAAATCTCAAAGTATCTTCTGCTGAGAGCATTCTGGTCTCTGACTTTTTTCTTCAGCCCCTCCCCTGTATCACAAGACACAGGCTCCTGTCACTTGGATGATACTTTCACAACTCTTCAGAAGATAACCTTGCTGTGAATTTTAACACAGAGTACACAGAAGACAAAACTCTACCTTTGTCATATTCTGGCAATTTAATACCTAGAAACTAGATATCATAAATGAGGACTCCTTTGTCCAGTATGGACAGTATATACATTGTAGCAAAGTTAAATGTATATAACATACAGAGTGATGGGTAAGCTAAAACATGTAGCACACTACTGGGAGTTTTGCAGTTCCCTTCCCACCACCTCCTCAGTCCACTGGACAAGTCCAGCCTGTGCAATGTTCTCGGAGGAGGGTTAACAACTCTACTTCTAAACATAGTATCTTCAGTTTTGCAAAACTATTTACATAAAATATTATTCTACTACTTCTGCTTTTAAATGTATCAAACACTTAAAATACCTAGATAGACCAGATATCTCATGTAAGAACTTATCTGCTACCTACCCTGCACTGACAAATAAAACTGTATGCAAAGCAATGGTTATTATCTGAGGTGTCTTCTAAATATAACCATCTGGGCTTTCACCCACTTTCTTCTCCCTTCTCTGCTTTCAAGCCAGTAGACAAATAGAGACATAGGCAATGCTCAGAAATAGCTGAACAAATTCATATCCCCAAATCATTTACAGAGCAATCTTTCCTATAAGTTAACAGTGTATGAAATGTGCTAATTTTACTACTTTGTCATACATTGGCAACCTCTTTAACATCTAGAGATGAGAAGCTGAAAATTTTAAGCATGTGTCCATTATATACAGAATACACACAGCAAAACAAACACACTAGTAAGTACATGACCGCACTACTTCCCATTACTTCCTCCAGACTACTGAGCAAGTACAGACTGTACTGCTCACAGAGGGCTCCATAATTCTACTCCCAAAAGACAATGTTTCATGAATTTTAGCAAAAAGAAGTTATTTTACTACTTCTACATTTAACATATGTTGGGCACTTCTAAATATCTACATAGACCAGATGTTTAGCTGTTTCCACTATGTACACAGCAGTCCAGTAAATGGCACACATGTAACAAGAGTAGTAATTAAAAAAATTTTAACACAAAAAGAAAAGAATTTAATGTAAAAAATACAAAATATATTTTATTACTTCTACTTTGTCATACACTGGTGACCTCTTAGACATCTTGAGTGACTAGATGTCGTAAATTAGGACTCCTTTGTCCTTTATATATGCTATGTACACAAAGACAAACACAATGGGACAGGGGGCTCTTTTCCATTCATGGAGCCCAATGGCTCAGAGCTCTGCATTTCCTTCCCCTGGGATCCAGGGCACAAACACATTGTCGTCAACTTGGGAGGGGTTTGGCTATTCCTTCCCAAACAACTTCAAATGAATCCTAACAAAAACCTATTTACACAATGTGTTGTTTTTCTACCACTGCTTATAAAATATGTCAGGCACTTTAGAGCATCTAGAAAGATACTTCCAAAAAAACACTCGGTATTGACACACTGACACACACACATAAACGGAGGGGGGGGAGAAATGAACAAAATGTGTACACAATACAACAGAACACACACAGAGACACACTCACACAAAGACGTCTTCTTCACAGGACCAGTCTGGCTCTGGACCTCTTCCTCCTCCTGGGTCCTCTAACCTATTGAATAAACAAGGACGATTGTCGCTCCTGGAGTCTTTCTAGAGGTGGCCTAAACAATTCCATTTCAAAGTCACCTCTAGGAGACATGTCTACAATGTTTTTAAAGATGACTGGGTACGCACATGTGATTTCCTACCTCTACACTGCTTTGGCAATCTCTACAGCTATATGTCCAGATTAAGCCAAAGTCTTTCTAAAAGGGTCGGGGTAAAGGTTAGGAGCAGCCTTTCCTTATTATATACAAGGCCAGTCTTGGCCTTCAGGTAGCCGCCATTCTTTCTGCCTTTCCATGATTGATTGCCGACACTTGGAAATGTCCTCGAAGGCCTGGCTGGGGCTTCTCCATGGGCCCAACCCTGGAGAGCAGGGGGCGGGTGGATGAAGGAGGCCATGCGCAGAAGTCCTGGCCATCGAGGCCTGTTGTTGACAGGGGAAGGATCACTGCAGCTGCTGTGAGGTTACAGGCTCCTGGGGTCCACAGGACGGAGTCCAAGGCTGCTCCTGGCTCCCTGGCTCACCCGGCACAGGCCAGAGGCCGTGGGGGCCCAGAGGAAGGAGGCCGCACACCCTAGCTTACCAAGCTCTCTCTTCTAGCTAACTCTTAGCATCTTGAACTAATCCATATCTACTAATCTGTGTATTGCCACAAGGCTCATGGTTTACCAGTAAGGTTCTCTGGAGTCTGTCTCCTTTGGTAGCTACATGGCTTCTCTCTGACGCTGCCTACTCTCTCTCTATATTTCTGTTCAGATTTCCCACCTGGCTATATTTTCTCCTGCCATAGGCCCAAAGCAGATTCTTTATTAACCAATGGTAAAAAGCATATTCACAGCATATAGAAGGGAATCCCACCTCATAGCATATTCAGTTATCCAGATAAATTTTATTGGTGAACTTTTGTCATATTTGAAAAAAGTATAGAAGCTGGCATTTATAGGCAAGGAGGAATTCATTAAGATGACAATGACTAATCCTTAAAAATCAAAGATTTTAACCCTCCGGCTAACCAAATCCAAAACCAATGAAATATTCTTTCTAATAACTGTCCACTAAACTGTCCTTCAAGGTTGCATCCATTTTTAACGATCTCTTCTTTTTTCATACATGTTTCATCTCATGTTTCCTTGGCTGTACTCAATGTCCTGAAATTGGGGATTGTCTGACATTCAGCTCTGCATCCCTCAAATTAGATCCAGTTTACAGCTGATAGTGTTAGTTAATAGTACTTAGTGTCTCAAAAATGAATGAAAAAATGAAATAACATCAAATACCATAGCAATTTGATGATTTTACCTCCTTAATAACATAACTAAATCTCATATATACATTTTCCATGAAGCTTAAATAATGAATGTTCAGAGAAGAATTTTCTTGGTCATTCAAGAAAACTAGAGGGTATTTAAAAAATTAACAAATAATTAGAATTGAGTTACTCCACAAAATATAGTTTATCTTATATACACTTCAGCATCGATCCCATGTTTTCTAATCAGCAATGTACTTGATCTAACTAGAGCTTGCCCTTAGTGGAGAGGTCAAGATTTTTCCAAATTACTGCAAGCTTATCTTTTACATACAAAATACGGACTGATATTTAGCCTACATCCATCATTTCATTATATTTCTATATATCATTTCTATTTATATGGAATTTTGTAAACATAAAAAATATCAGTAATGAGTACATTGTGTGTTAATTTCTACATTCTGTATTTTGGCAGAACTTTCCTTACAAAGAATATTTAATAATGTACAATTTCAAAGGCTTCAGAACATTTACATATCGGATGACTTAATACTATTTCACTCATCTTTTATGACTTTTTTCCACTATCTTCCTCATCACAAGCAGGTATAACTAGTCTTAAGATGCATTTGTTTTAGGTAGTACCCATTTTGTCTCCGAGTAAAAATTTGATTACACTTTCCCGAATCTGCTTGGTCTTGACTCCATAAACAATTGGGTTCATTGTAGGGGGCAGTAGCAGGTAGAGGTTGGCCACTATGATGTGGATGTGGTGGGGAATAGTGCGTCCCCCAAAACGGTGAGTGAAGAAAGTAAAAAAGGCAGGCACATAAGTGATCACAATCGCACAGATGTGAGATGTGCAGGTGCTGAAGGCTTTGTGACGAGCATCTGCAGAGGACAGACTCACCACTGCTCGCAGGATCATAGTGTAAGACACAGAGATACAGCAAATGTCAAACATGCCAATCAGGAGAGCAACCATAAGGCCATAGATTGCATTGACCTTGGCATTGCCACAGGATACCTTGGCCACAGACATGTGGTCACAGTAAGTGTGGGAGATAAGGGTGCCTCGGCAATAGGGCAAGCGCTTGGTGAGGACAGTGAATGGAAAGATGAGCATCACACTCCTCAAGAAAGTAGCAAGACCAGCTTTGGCAATCACAGGATTGGTAAGGATGGTGGTATAACGCAGAGGATAGCAAATGGCTACATACCGGTCCAGGGCCATGAGCATGAGCACCCCAGATTCCATTCCAGTCAACATGTGGACAAAGAACATCTGAACCAGGCAAGAATTAAATCCAATCTCTTTGAAGTTGAACCAGAATATGCACAGCATATTGGGCACAGTAGTAGTGCACAGGGTGACATCAGTGAAGGAGAGTAAGGCCAGGAAGTAGTACATGGGCCGGTGCAGAGCCTCCTCATGGCCAATGAGGTAGATAAGCCCACAATTCCCCACAACAGCAATCATGTACATGAAGCAGAATGGCAGAGAGATCCAGACATGTGCATCTTCCAGCCCAGGAACACCATTCAGGATAAAGAAGTCTGGGGTCAGGCTGGAGCTGTTGGCTCCCAACATAATGGCTGACAGGATAAGCACATTTTATACCCAATAATAGTGTCAGTGCTCTGGGGGAAGTGGATATATAAAAGGAAAGTGGAGGGCTTAGAAAACAAACAATAGCATTAACATAAGAAATACTTTAAAATGTTTGCAGCATTCTATGTAACTTCATAGTCTATTGCCACATTTCACTTGACATGGAATATGATGCTAAGTAGTTGATTAACCAATTTATAATTCAGATTTCATACTCCATAATGATATAGCAATGCATAAAGCTCAGAATGTTGACAAGATTATGGAAAATGTTAATTTTATACAATGTGCTAAGATGATAAATTAGGAATATTCCATTAATATAAGCAGTAATCATTATTGTTATTATTGAGCACCCTATTACAAAAGGAAATGCTAGTTTCTATGGCCTCCAAGCAATTAAAATTTGTCCCCATGTGTCAGATAGGGGGGAAAAGCATATCTTTAAATCTGGACTGGAATCCAGGAAGTTTTCTCAGATTTCCTGAAAGGCTGCTGTTGCTAAGTGGATACTAAGATATTAGCCACTGAAATGTCTGTAATAGAACTAGTCTCTGTGTTTGGAATGTACCTTAAATGTCTCTATCCTAGCATAGCCGGAGGCTACAGAAGCAGCATCAGAAAAAAAAGGGGGCAGGACATCTGCAGAGGTCTGCGCTGTTGAGTCTGCATTCTGCTCACAATGTAAAGAACAAGCACAGCAACCCACTGTCTCTCAGGCATAATGAGTAATCAAAGTCTACCCACAATGCCCAGCACATCCCAGACAGACAAATCAAACCCAACTCTTCCTTTGCCTTTCTCAGTACAGAGAATTTTGTCTTGAAATTTCCATGTCCGGTTTCTGGGTCCACAGTGTTCTACAGTTATTTTGCACTATTAATGGCACTAAAATATATTCCAAAGAAGAAAAAAACTAGTTTTCTGAAAGTCTATTCTCTAAAAATATGAACTTATTTTTATAACATACTTAAGTAGAGATGTAGGGGTCCTAACCTGGAATTAAAGCAACACAAAATAACAGGATAGATCTGAATTTGAAGAAACAAATGATTGTTTATACATTTTTTAGAACCTTTAAAGGGAATAACTCCCTACTACTACAAACCATAGATATGTTCATACAGCAAGACAAGAATTTACTCAGTGCCTGGAATTTAGTAATTGATGTATATTAGCTCTTACATTGGTTGTAAGATATAGGATAAAGCATATGCTATCCATTGCCTTGATATTTGCCTTAGACATTCCTGACACCATTCTAATCTGAGGAAGCATATTAATTATCAAATAGGCAACATTCCATATATTTATGTTACTAATACTGCAGGGTAGGTTAATTCTTGTGCTCAGGTCTAAATAACACAGATATATGTCTTCACTGTGTAGATTAGCAAATAAATGTTCAGGGTGACAACATTTAAAGTGGCACGGCAATGATCAAATGGAAGCACGGGTTCTCAGTCACACATTCAGTATTTGTGTCTGTGATTGAGTGTCAGATCCTAACGCTGACGGGCAGTTTCACCAGCTGAGTTGTAGCAAGTTTAGTGAAGTATGAGAGCATAAGAACATGATTTTTAAATGCAGGGCAGAGGAACCAGGCCCTTAGCTGTAACTTAGGGCAGAGACAGAGCAGATGTGAGGAGCCAGGGAGAGTTGGTCTCTCGCTGGGGGATCTCGCCATGCATTAAATATCTCTGAGAAAGCTGCAGTCTTGCCTGTGTGTGGGATTTTACTTAGGAGAATTTCTGCAGAGAAGCCTCCTTCAGCCAAGTCCTCTCAGTATCTTTTAGCATTAAGTCTTGTTTTGTATTACTGCCCTCTTCTCCTACAAAGGTTGTTTCTGCTGGAAGCGAATCTGAGCATAACTGTTTACTTGTTAGGGTACAGAAAATAAATTTCCTTCCAGCTGCAGCCCATGACTGCCCAAATGTCACTGATTCCAGTGAATTGTGAAGTCGAGTTTCTTATTGCTTCCCAGTTTTGGGAGCCTTTATTCCCTTCTTTCCTAGATGAATGGATATGTACTCTAGGAGTTGGTAGAACTTTTGTTGTCTGCATCTCTTGGATTTTTTTCAACTTAAAAGTTTTTCATTTTCTGAGAGTAAGAGTCATTGGAAGTCACTCAGACTTACCTCAGTGCTAGGAAAGACCAGAGCAGTGTACATGCCTGAGAGTTTGCACATAAACGGGTCTCCCCCTACCCAGCGTTGCTGTATCATATTGAGTGTTCTCCAGGATGGAAAGTAAGCATTTGATTGGATCTTTGTAGTCTCAGAAGACTGTGGTTGTAGAGATAAAGTCCTTTGGGATTTTTGAGATAATTTTAACATTTATTTCATCTTCAAGCACAAGTGAAACTAGGGAAAAATTATACCAAAATTGCATATCCTTTCCCAGGTGTAGATTCTGAAAACAATCTGAGAGAGAAAAATATTTGTCTTTCCTTTTATTTACATTTTTTAAAATTCAGTTTCATGACATCTCAGTACCTACTATATATGTGCATATGTGTATGTTTGTACATTTTTATTTATACATTTTATTTATTTTATTTGTGCATCTTATTTATATTCAAATGTATTTTATAATTTTGAAAAAGGGAGACTTGATAAAGATATAATCAGATATAATATCTAAGAGTAATGTAGAAAGTTTATGTTTTCAGTTTATTGATTAAATTAATGAATACATGTGTTTACACCTACATGAATAAACACACATAAATGTTTGTTTTGTGTGAATTTGTATATAATACACCTATACGTTTTAGTGTTTGGGTTTCCCTCTTACTATTTTATCGTAAGGAAAAATGATACTAACAATTTCAAAACAAAAGATTAAGATGCTTCGTGTCATGGTGAATTACAATTTATTTAAAATTACTTTTTGTTTGAGAATTTCATACATGCATATAATGTATTTTGATCAAATCACACCCCACTTCCTTCTATACAGTTCTTCCCCATGTAGCTATACCAATTCCCTCCCAATTCATGTTTAAAAAAAGCATTTAGACAATTTAGTTGTGCCAGTTGTGCTAGAGCATGGGTAGCCTGCCAGGGACTGCATTTCTGCCAAAAACAAACAAGACAAAATACCAAACTCTTCTTTCCCACATGCCATCAATTGTAAATGGCTCCTCAGTACTTTGTGACCGCCCCCACCTCAATCTTACACAGGTCAAGAACTCACTAAATACAGAACAATGTAGAAAGGCTTCTTTCAACTGCACTGAAAGTGTATCAGCACCAATGCCTGCAATTTTCAGCTTAACAAACCAGCTGAGAAAGTATAAAATGGCACAACCAACTAAGAATTTCAGTAGTTCTGCATATACCATAGTTATCATCTGTCATTATCATCCTCAGATTTTGTCGAGAGTAAGTGGAAACATTAGTCCACAGAGGGATATATATGGATGTTTTTTATTTTATTTTTTAAATTTCATTTTACATTTCATTTGCAATTCTCCCCCCCCACCTCCCGTGCCCCTGCCTCCCTGCCAGCTCATGCCCCATTCAATCCTCCCAATCGGGTAAGGGCTCCCATGGGAAGTCAGCAAAGTCTGGCACATTAAGTTGGGGCGGGAGCAAGCCCCTTACCCCTGCATTAAGGCTGAGCATGTTTAAAACCTAAGTATAATGCATGGCTTATAAATAACTACTGATAGTTATTTATTTATTTACTGAGCTATATATTTTTTTCTGCTCCCCTCCCTTCTTCTCGCCTCTCCTTCAACCCTCTGCCATGGTCCCATGCTCCCAATTTACTCAGGAGGTCTTGTCTTTTTCTACTTCCCATGTACATTAGATCCATGTATGTCTCTCTTAGGTCCTCGTTGTTGTCTAGGTTCTCTTGGACTGTAAATTGTAGGCTGTTTTTTTTAAAACTTTATGTCTAAAAGCCACTCATGAGTGAGTAACTACTGCTATTTATACAATGGCATGTCATTCAGAGATAGTGGGTTTATTTTTGTTATAATGTATATATTAGTGAGGTTTGGATATTGAAGACATCTATTACTTTGTGTTAAGATGGATCTTTGTCTTTAGTTTTATGATATTGGGTACACTCAGGAATATGTTGCAATGTCCTCTTAATGAATTCCTCCTTTAATTGATATTGTTTGATTCAAAGTGAGACCCCAGCCCCCTGACACTCCTATATCCAAGAAGTCTGGGGATGATTGGAAGCATCACCCCAGCCCCTGGCCTGGGAGTTGCCTTGGTCCAGACTCCAACTCCCAGCCTGCCAAGTACTGACCCCTCCCATGGGAGGGTCAGGACCACTTTCACAGGCTATTTAGGCTCCAGCCAGAAAAAGGAACGTATGGTCTTCAGGGTTAGCGTGGGCTCCTTTTCCCACCATGCTGTCCTGGTCCACCCAGGAGTGTGACATTCATTAAATGTGGGCATTTTTGATTTGGTCTAAGCTGGTTTAATTGGAGTTATTTCGCGTCGGCAGAGAGGCTTTGCTTAACAGATATAATGTAAATTTCTTTATCTGGTCTAACTAGTTTTGGCTTGAAATCTATTTTTTAAAGCTATTTTAAAAAGTCCCAGTGCCAGGCATGAGAAAACTTTCAAATAGTTGGTTCAGATATTTCAATTGCCTCCCCAATGTAGCCCTTAGTTGCTTCTTAGTGGCTAATGGCGGGCCCCTACATATTGACACAGACATTATACACTCAGAACACAGGACTCAGATGATTCAGAGTGGATCTGACCTGAGAGTCTCTTTCCTGTGGTCTAGTTTCTATGGTTTCTTAAAATACTATATAAGCGAGTCCGGTTTTATCCCAGGTTTTTCCAAACCGGACTCGCTGAACATAACGGACAAAGAGGACTACTGAGAGCTCAAGAACAATGGCAGTGAGTTTTTCATCCTACTGCACGTACTGGCTTTGTGGGAGCCTAGGCAGTTTGGACTCACCTTACTAGACCTGGATGGAGGTGGGCGGTCCTTGGACTTCCCACAGGGCAGGGAACCCTGATAGCTCTATGGGCTGACAAGGGAGGGGAACTTGATTGGGGGAGGGGGAGGGAAATGGGAGGCGGTGGCGGGGAAAAGACAGAAATCTTTAATAAATAAATAAATGGAAAAAATACTATATAAGCTGCCGAGGGAGGGGAGCAATTAAAATTCCTACCTAGCTACAACACCTAAGAACCACAATTTACCAACATAGTAAGATATACATAAAAGTCAATTAAGTGGCACTCGCGTGCCAGGGACAACCAATAGCCGCCTAATTTGATGGACTTAAGGCTCACTCAAGAGGAAGAAAATTGTGTTTGGTACTAAAATCTAGTCAACTGCTGAGGATTAGCTAGGTAATGGGCTGTAGGAAAGACCCTAGAAAAGAAACGATCACAACTTTGCCAGAACAGTATAATTCCTTATACTTTTTAAGTCATCCTTACACCAACAGGAAAGTGTATGGATTTCTTCATAACAAATGGAGACTACCACCAAAAACTACAACTGGACAAAATACAGAGGTCAATGAATTGTGGGGACTCTAGCTCTAATAGATACATCTGCATCATAGCTCCTGCATCTCTGACTTAGGGAACATCAGGAAGAAGGGACAGACATTTTGTAAAAGCCAGAAAGCCAGAAATACTCCTGTGAAACAGTTATGCCTAGAAATGTCTGCAAAAACAAGTCCAGAACAATGGCAATATCAACAGACAAGTTAATTTGTTAATCTCACAGGGTCTCACCCCTAGACTAAGAACTACAGGCAACTAAAGGCTGCTAGGAGAAGGAGAATTAGCCTCTTCCAGGAGTAAGGCCCTTAAATGTTCATACAACGTAGAGTGGTCAGCTCTGAAACTATATACACATAACCAACAAATAAATGATCAGCAGATTGTGTGTGTTCATACGCACACAAACACATATGCACACATATACGTAACAATAATAATCAAAGCAAGAGAGGCTATAAGCTTGAGAATGGAGCAAGGCTATGAAAAGGTGCTGAGACCAGATGCTTCAAGGGACTGGAGGGAGGGAGGAGTGGGGAAATGATGGAATGGAATTCTATTTCAATTAAAAACATACACTTCTATGACTTTAGCAAAAATATTTTATATTGTTTTGTATAAAATTCTTCATATACATGCATAATTCATATATTTGATCTTTTTATACTGGTCCATAGATCTGCTATACTCTATTTCCATTTTTCTTGTTATCTTGGTCATTATCATTCTAATTCATCTGTCTGGTCTTCAGTCAGTGATAATTTGTCCTCACCTTGGTCTGTTTATTGATTTATGCAGATCTTTTTATTTGACTTAGTGAACTTTTACAGTATTTCATTTAATCTTTCCTATGCAGCATGGACATTATATTCAGTCTTGTTTATGGCTCTGTAGTGAATCAAGTGCAGCCTTTTAACTCTTTAACACTTGTTTCATGGCATATGTCAGGTTATGAGATGAGTCCAACGTGTGCATGGCATGATCAGTATATATACTTGTTTCAGATGCCAATATCTCTTTGTAGACAAACTTTATAAGAAAGTTTTCAATGTGTTGACTAGGGTTGGAAAAAAGGCATTGCTATAAAAATACATTGCATCAGCATCCCTTAGTTATTTAACCTTAATTTTTTAAAATGCCCAAATCAATTGATATGTATTTTTCTTTTTTTTACTTTTCCATTCAAAAATTTACACTTCCTCCCCTCCTCCCAATCCCCTCCTGCTCCTTCACTACCCTCCTCCCTGCCTCCCTGCTTGAGAGAGGGCAGGGAACTCTACCCTGTGGGAAGTCCAAGGCCTTCCCCTCTACATCCAGGCCTAGGAAGCTGAAAAGCTTCATTTGTTTTTTTATGTTTTGCATGCATACATAACTGCATACCGCAGGCATGCATGTAATTCACGAGGAGGTCAGAAGAGGGTGACTGATCCTCTGGAACTGAAGATGCAGGTAGTTGTGAGCTACCATGTGCATGGAATTGAACCCTGGTCCTCTGCAACAGTGGCCAGTACTCTTAACCTCTGAACCATTTCTCCAGATCCTGGTGTATATTTTCTTGATGTGTTAATAGTGAGTTTGTGTTCAGTATGGTATCTGATAAGATGTTCATGGCCTTCGAGTCACAAACAGAATCACGTTTTCGCTCAAAAGACAAGAGCAGCATACATTTGAAGAAACATTATTTTTCACAGCACCATTAAATCCCTGTAGTGTAAACTCAGAGAGTAACAAACACAGGGGGTTCCAGATTCCAGGGGGTAACTGTGGGAACATAGCAGTAGGGAAGATGCAGAAAGCTTGGAGGTTGGCACAGGATGGTTGTAAGAACAAATCAAATGCTAAACAAGCAAGTAGAAATTCTGACTCACTTTGTACTCACTAGAATGATGCAACAGACGCTATGGTTTCCAGTGTGAAGTGGTGCGGTGCATTGTAGACATTACCCAGAGGGCTTCCTGTAAATCTCAAACCTGCTAACTGATATCCATCTACTTATCAACATTTCAGTGCCTCAGTTTGCCTACTGAAGTACATATTATTTAGAGTACCATCTTCATAGTTACTTTCAGAACCAATGCATATGTAGAATCTAAGGCTAATACAGTGTATGATTAATGGCTATTGTGGTTGATGTAAATATTATATCCTTTTACTTTTAAATGAGAATGATGAAAACTTCAAAGTAAGACAAGTATAGAAGAATATATAAGAAATCACCATTCACACACAAGTACCTCAAGTTTGGAGAACCTGAGTTTGGATGCTGAACAACTGAGCAGAAATGAGAAAAGAAAGCTGTGGAGGAAGTGAGAGAGGGAGTCAGAACTGAAGGCAGGCAGTTACCAACGGGCAGCAACTGTCTAGGGATCAGTTGTAACGGCATAAGCACTGACCATCTGGTCGAGAACCACACCTGTCATGATTTGAATGAAAATGGCTCCCAAAGATTCATAATGAGGGAGTGGCATTATTGAAGGTATGATTGGTGTAGTTGTCGCCTTGTTGGAAGAAATGTGTCACGATTTGGGGTTTCAGAAGCTCAAGCCAGGCCCAGTGTTACTCTTTTTCTGCGGCCTGCCAATCTGGATTTAGAACTCTCAGCTACTCTCCAACATCATGTCTGCCTGCATTCTGCCATGCTTCCTGCCATGATGACAATGGACTGAACCTCTAAACTGTAAACCAGTCACTTTTGCAGGATATCTGATCACACTGTGAAATTGCATTATTTACTGGAAAAACTGGTTTCCAGTCGTGGTGTAGCTCAGCCCTAACACATACCTTTAATCCAAGAGCTTTTTGCTTAAGTACTGTAAACAGGATTAAATAAAGTCAACCATAGATCAAGAGACAGAACAAGAAACCAGTTGACAGGAAGTGAACATAGGATTATTAACAATAAAAAACAGAAAGACAAGAGAAAGACAAGAGGATGGATAAAGAGACTCCCAGGAAGTAGAAGGGAGGGGTATTTTAGTTTGAGGGTGTTTTGAGATATCACGGGAAAAGAGAGAGTCCTTGAGGCTTCTGGGATGTCAGCAGAGAAGGAAGGTCAGCTGGATTCTTCCTCTGCCTCCCTGATCTAGCAGGCTTTGATCCAGGCATCTGGCTCTCAAGTCTTTTTTGGTAAAATTGAACAATTGAGATTTTGCTAGAAACAACAAGCCCTGATTAAATGTTTTCCTCCTTAAGAGTTGCTGTGGTCATGGTGTCTCTTCACAGCAATAAAACCCTAAGACAATACTACAATTCTGGCCACACCTTGTGTCCCTCCTCCTTTCTACACATGGATGTGAAATCCTGATGCTCATTACTTAACTATTATCTTTGCTTGGATATTGTTTATTTTTCCAATTAATTCCCATCTGCTGCTTCTTAAACATTTGCATACATCCATGATTTGCTTCATACATTTCTTTCCCAATCAAGTCTTTAGTCACCTCTGAAATCAATAAATAATAGTCTTGAGTTTTACAATAATCTCTGAGGTACAGTTGGCATGTCTTGGCTTTACCACAGTCATTCATTTGCCTTTTCTATCCTCTACTAATGAGAAATTGACCATGATTTGTGAAATCACATATTTTCTGTCTAACATGGAGTCAGTCACATGGAGCATATTCAAAAAACTCGGTGGCCAATATTAATAACATGTGTGAGACCAGTTAAGGCAAGTTTCTTCATAGAAAACTAATCATCTACTCTTTGGTACATAGAATGATTTCTCCTCAGACTATGGGTGCAGAATGAATCAGAATTGCAACTAGCTTCTCATAACAACAGCACAACTATTGAATTTGCTAGGGTCCATCAGAAGCCATACTATGTGCTGTGGAGGGCATCAGAATATGTAGTTGGTAGATTCCTCTTTGTGATAAGAATTATTTCCACAGTTGATAAACATGAGAATTAAATTTAGAAAGAGTAAGTAATTGGTCAAAGTCTAATCTCTAGAGATTAAAGGGGAGAGGAAAATTTTAAATTTAGAATCTACAGAAGTCAAAATTTTCAGAACCTTTCCCCCTTTCCTACTAATGGTTGATTCCTCCATATTGTATACATTTTCAACTCACTTTCTTGTCTTTCTTTTCTATTCTTTAAGTACATGCTTCTTCTCATATTTGCATGGTAAAGACATACACTGATACCTTGAGACCCAAAGCTAGAATGTTGGTTTCTCAAAAGGAATCAGTAAACAAATGAATGAACTTATAAATTAACATTTTTGCCTGGTTAACCTATTACATAACAATGTATATTTTAGACCTATTTTAAATATAGGTTCCAGAGTAATACCACAGGGAAAAAGAACTCATAAACGTTTTTTGTGTGTGTGAAATATAGGTTACATTTAATAAAATTAGCAATTCAAATGGGAAATGTCCAGTGTACCAAAAATGTAAGTTGGAAAATATTCATGATGCTGGCCCAGTTGAGTGAAGAAATTAAAAAAGGCAGGCACATAAGTGATCACAATTGCACAGATGTGAGATGTGCAGGTGCTGAAGGCTTTGTGACGAGCATCTGCAGAGGACAGGTTCATTACTGCTCTCAGTATCATTGTGTATGACACCATTCTATGACATTCTCTTCTTCAAAAATGATGCAAACATGAGATGATGAAAACTATGAAAAATAAACTCTATAATACATAAACATATTATCTGTTGAATTATGCTTTCTGAAATATTTTTATTTCAGGGAAAATGTCATATCCTAAAATTGCAAAGATTTCAGAAAATTTACAAATAAGATTGACTTAAAACTATCTTATTCACATTTGTTATGAATTTCTATGTACCTTTGTCTATTGAAATGGACATACTAGATTAATTAATATCATTCAACTGCATATTTTATTAATTCATTCACTATTTTTCATACTCCAAGAAATTTACTTGTTTTTAAATCCTTTTATTTCAGTAGTGTCACTCTTGTCTCCACTAAAAAATTTGATTACACTTTCCCGAATCTGCTTGGTCTTGACTCCATAAACAACTGGGTTCATGGTAGCTGGCAGTAACAGGTAGAGGTTGGCCACTATGATGTGGATGTGGTGGGGAATAGTGCGTCCCCCAAAACGATGAGTGAAGAAATTAAAAAAGGCAGGCACATAAGTGATCACAATTGCACAGATGTGAGATGTGCAGGTGCTGAAGGCTTTGTGACGAGCATCTGCAGAGGACAGGTTCATTACTGCTCTCAGTATCATTGTGTATGACACGGTGATACAAAATATGTCAAATGCACAAACCACAAGAGCAACTAACAACCCATAGACTGCATTGACCTTGACATTGCCACAGGATATTTTGGCCACAGACATGTGGTCACAATAGGCATGAGGGATGATGTTGCCTCGGCAATAGGGAAGGCGCTTCGTGAGGAAAGTAAAAGGGAGGATGAATGCTACACTCCTCAAGAATGTAGCAAGACTAGCCTTGGCAATCACAGGGTTAGTCAGGATGGTTCCATAGCGTAAAGGGTAGCAGATGGCCACATAGCGATCCAGGGCCATGAGCATTAACATACCAGACTCTGTAGCTGTGAAGGTGTGCACAAAAAACATCTGAACCAGGCAGGCTTCAAACCCAATCTTTTTGAGGTTGAACCAGAATATACACAGCATATTGGGCACAGTGGTAGTGCACAAGGTTGTATCAGTGAAGGAGAGCAGGGTTAGAAAGTAGTACATAGGTCGGTGTAATGTCTCCTCATGGCCAATGAGGTATATAAGCCCACAATTCCCCACAACAGCAATCATGTACATGAAGCAGAATGGCAGAGAGATCCAGACATGTGCATCTTCCAGCCCAGGTATACCATTCAGGATAAAGAAGTCTGGGGTCAGGCTGGAGCTGTTGGCTCCAGACATAATGGCTGGCAGGGTGAGTGCATTTTTTTCTCTTTAATGGTGTCTGTGTCCTGGAACAGAATATAAATCAAATGTAAGTAGAGGATTAGAAAAATTAATGCAAAAGCCACTCTTTTCCCCTTTTTAATCGATTTTTATTGAGTTCTACATTTTTTCTCTGCTGCCCTCCCAGTCTCCCCCATCCCCATCAATGATTCCCTAAGGTCCTCATGTTCCCAATTTACTCAGGAGATCTTGTCTTTTTCTACTTCCCAAGTAGATTAGATCTATGTAAGTCTCTCTTTGTCTCCTCATTGTTGTCTAAGTTCTCTGCAATTGTGATTTGTAGGCTGGTTTTCTTTGCTTTATGTTTAAAAAACACTTATGAGTGAGTACATGAGATAATTGTCTTTCTGTGTCTGGGTTACCTCATTCAAAATGATGTTTTCTAGAATAGATAAGAAAAATGTGGTATATTTACACAATGGAGTACTACACAACAGAAAAAAACAATGACGTCTTGAATTTTGCAGGAAAGTGAATGGAGTAAGAAGTTAATTTCTATGAGAGCTCTGAAACTAGAAGTGATTAGATGTCCTTGTACTCATTCTCTCTAGCTTCATGTCCTATTTTTTTAACAACACCAAAATATGACACTGGCAAGTCACTCAGTCACTCATGCCCCAGAATTATCTTTTTGCACTGAGATAATTGCACCATGCTCACAGTGTTGCTTGAATTATCCAAAAAAGACAATGTAAAATACTGTGCTAACATCGTGTGCAGTGAATATTGAATAAATATAGCATCAATAAAGCATCATTCACTATTTCTGTTTCCACCTGTATCTTTAGATCCTATCTCAATTAAGAGGATTCTGGCAGATGAGTTTTCTCTTGACTGATGTATGTCAGTTAAGTGAAGTTTTTTTCATCCTGCTCAAAATCCGGACTTATTGTGGGAAATAATAGTGTAATGCTGCCTCAGATGTCTCTGTTTCTTCTAATGCAACCAGAGAGCAGACAGCATCCAAGGCACAATACCAGAAAAAAAAAGAGGCCAGGATACACAGAGAAGCATGAGCTGCTGGGTCTAAATTGTTGACTTAGAAATTAAAACTGATAAACTCCCAAATAAGCCATCAGTGGGTCCCAAACATCAACAATATGAAAAAAAAAGACATTCAGTAAATCACAGACAGATGCGTCAGCTGTTCCTTTGACTTTATTAGTATATACATCAGACTTTCCTCTAGCTCATCCTCACTCCTATATGACTCTGCAAACTTGCAGAACTCCTCTCTACCAAGGACCCACAGTCTATACAACTGGCTGTGCGGCAAACTTTCTGACCAGCAGAAAGGAACAGCCACCAGATGAGGATTCTTCTCAAATCACGCTTTATTGGAGCCTCTTGGTTGTAGGGAGAGCAGAAAGCAAGGGGCCCCGAGCCCTGAACTATAACTGCTTATATAGGGAGTCTGCCTAGCAACTTTTGATACTTTGATACTTTAACTGCTTTTCTGGAGACCCACCGGCAGGAAAGAAAGCAGGGGAACATCCCTGTCAATTACAGACCAGGATGTTCCCCTGCCGGTCAGGGGAAGTGTGGGCAGCTAGGTCACAACAACTCACCCTGTTTTCCGGTGGAAGAACTGCAACCCTAATATGGAGTTATCTATCAAGCGAGGCTGGGGCCAAATGCCATCTTGTAAGGGCAGCTATTCAAATCAGCTCCCAGCATGGCTGGACCTAGGTAGATGACATTTATTCTATTTCCTATTCTCTATTTAGCTCTCACTATACTAGCCTTTAATCCTGTTGCAGACTGCCTACATGATCCCCTGTCCCAACCCATTTCCATTCCCTTGGGACACTGCCTGTTGGTGTAGATCTCTAGGGTCCCCTAGTTCTTTCTCATTGCCCTTCCAGCTTTTCCTTCTAGCTTGTCTGCATTCCTTTTTGATTCTTACCAGTCCACAAATCCTCTCTCTACTAGAGACTCCTCAACCAGTGCACTTGGAACCTATAACTACTCTCTACTGGGGAGCCCACCACTGTCATACTAGGCTAGAATTCAAAGTGGGCATCATAAACCAAAGAACAGAACACCTATCCAATCAAGAAAAAACAGATATCTACATATCATAACTCCAGATGTCTAGATCCCAATGCAAAACAAGAAATCAAAGAACAAAGACAATATGTCTTCCTGCAGAAGCCAGAAACTTATCAGAATAGCCTCCAAGAAAATCTACTTCTCTAAAGCATAAGGCAAGCACCTCAATATAGTAATCTGGAAATGTTTAAAGTCCTTCAAGTGAATATGGATAAATGTTTTAATGAAGATAATGAAAATACAAATATTTGACTGAAATAATGAAAAAATGCAGGATATGAAAATAGAAGGAAATAGAACCACTAATGAAAATTCAAACGAAAGTATGGCTGGACATGAAAATTCAGGATAATAAACCAAAACCTCAAAGATGAGCTTCAACAACAGATGAAAAGCATGGTTTAATTACAAAAACAAATATTTTTCATGTTTTCCTGCCATCATTATTTAGCATATATGAAATTAGTATATCTTTGGATTACATTGTATTATAATGTCTACATTTAAATATTGTTATTTATGTTACTAACTTCAGTTTCAATAAGAGAACCATTAAATGATTTGGGCTGAATTTCTATCAATTTCTAATGTTGATGGAGTTTTCTTTCCTGCCCAGTTCCTGTAGTCATTAAGTCCCAAAGAAATCACACAGAGGTCTACATTAATTATAAACTGATTGGCCTAGTATTTCAGGCTTCTTATTAACTCTTATAACTTATATTAGACCATAATCATTGTCTGTGTTAGCTATGTGGCTTGGTACCTTTTTTGGCAAGGCAGTCACATCTTGCGTCCTCTGCATATGGTTCAGGACTGCAGACTCAAACTTCCCTCTTCTCAGAATTCTCGTTGCCCCACCTCTACTTCTTGCCTGGTTACCCCACCTAAACTTTCTGCCTGGCTACTGTCCAATCAGTGTTTTATTAAAAATAACACAAGGGATAGGATAAATTGTCCCATAGTACTTCCCTCCTCTTTTCTTTTTTTTTAAAAAAAAAGAAACAAGAACTCTGAATCTAATATCTTTTGTCTAGCTTTTCTCCTGACCATTATCCATAACAACTTGTAACCAACATTCTAAACAAAGGAAAAATATTCATGGTCCATTTTTTGGGAATATGGGTGTAGTGTTCCAGGCTACTCGTGTTGATTGGTTGGCATTGATAATTTTACAGGGACTTAAAGAAAATTTAGAATTATGGTCAAGTCCTGACTGGAAAATTTTGTAAGGCTTGATCATCTCAGGCAGCAATCTTGAATCTATTCTGGATGTAGAACTCAGACAACTGGGCCATCTGCTCCTACTGGAGATTTCTCAGGGGGTCTTCCTTAATCAAATCTGATATTTCTTAACCTGGAATGAATCCACACCCTCTAATTTCTTATGGAAACAAGAAAAGCCTCTTCTCCAAAGTAACATACTTTTTTACTTCAATTTTGAAGTCATGGTAGTTCAAAATACATATCTTGGATTAATTCAGCAGCATTTATAAACAAATATCTTTTATCAGCTGTTGCTCCATCCTCAGTATTCAAACAATTTAAAAAGATTGTAAAAGGAGAGAGCTGCTTGATTATTCCTTCCCACTTAGTCCCAAAATAATCACACAAAACTATATTATTTAAATCACTGCTTGGTCAGTTAGCTATAGCTTCTTATTGGCTAACTTTTACATATTAATTTAGCCCATTTCTATTAATCTGTGTATTTCCATGTGGCTGTGGCTTACTGGCTAAAGTTCAGCATCTGTCTCTGGTGGGGCACATGGCTTCTCTCAGACTCTGCCCTTCGTTCTCCCAGCATTCAGTTTAGTTTGCCCCACCTAGCTGTGTAGCCCAAGCAGTTTCTTTATTCATTAACCAATAAAAGCCACACATAGACAGAAGGACCTCCCACACCCACACCATTCTAAGATCACCATAAATAACCCACTTCTATTTTGTGTTATATAGTTATATGCAGCAGCCTTCTCGGTCTTAGAAATCATAATAAAATATCCATGAACTCCAAAACATGCTGAAGATGCTCTGTGTCCCACAGTAAGAAATGTCCAGCCAAGTTTTAAGTTATTTGAAAATAAATAAGCACTTTATATGATTAATAAAAATTCTTTTGCCTTTAATAAATGGCAAAATTATATGCATACCAAAGATCCAATTTAAAATAAATTCCTTTCTGATTTATTTTCCAGTATTTGGTTGGTATTCTTATTTGATAACCCTATGTACTTACGATTATGTGAAAATTTCTCAGAGAAAAGGAGTTATAAATGGAAAGTGTTCTAAGTTCTGCTCTGTGCCATAGACAAATTACAATAGCTAGATGAGGCTAGATAATAGCCTCCAATTAGTTCCTAGAATATAGCCATTAATGCAAATTATCTGTTATAATAATCAACAGATTATAAGAGATGTTTTACCCTTTAACAATTTAACAACATCTTCAACATCCTTTAAGGAATTCTATTTTCTCAGGTTACACTAATCAGCCAAGTAGATAAGTCTCTTCTGTTGTGGGTTCTAGTATTCTAGTTCAGGCTGATTCCTTTATTCAACTCTATACCGCATAGATAACAGCCTCATTATATCATTGTATAAGAAAGGGAATGGAGGTGCAGGGTAATTCAAAAGTACCTTAGTTCACAAAAGCAAAGGGGTGGCAAAAGTAAAAATTTCCACTTGAAAGTTCACGAATTTCCATCACCAAAGTGGATGAACCCTAATGCTGAAAAACAGCTACACAGGCTCATGAGATCAGAAGAACCTAATGCTCAGGTGCAAGAAAGAAAAATAAATCTTATGTTTGGTCGTATCTTAAGGGAGAGAAACAGAACAAACACAGAAAGTTAAAGATAGTTGGTTCTTCATTGAAGGAGCCCTTCATACAGAGCCTGTCTGTAAGACTGCCTGATTTTCAGGTCTGAACCGGTTCACACAAATGCCATGTGACATCTGGCTTTGTGAGAGATTGCACTGAGGTCTTCTGTAGAAGTCTCCTAACAAATCCTTCCAATTCCTTCTACTCTCTGGTTTCCTAATATTGGGCAAACTCTCATTTTCCCACCCAGATCATTCCACTAGAGAAGCAATCCTGAACATAATTAACTATTAGCTAAAGCAACAATACTTTCCTCCTATAGGAACCTCAAACTGCCCAAACTTTTCTATCTCCGTGAAATTACAGATGGATTAAAATTGTTTCACAGTGTAGGGAGGTCACATTTTCTTTTTATTCCCCAAATGAATAGTTATGTATCATTGCACTAGTCAACAATCATACCCCAATTATTACATTTCTTTTAATTTTCAAAAGCAAGAGTGTTTGGAAGTCATCCCAGCTTACCTTAGAGTCAACAAAGACAAGACTGGTGTACATGACTGAGCATCAGGAAGTCTCTGACAACCAGATTCGACCTGCAGGCTGCACAGCCTTTTGAGAAATTCATAACTGAGTTGGTGTACCTGATTGGGTGTTTTCAGTTCACTCTCCCAGGAGACCTAGAGAGGAGGATAGAACCTTTGGGACTCTTGTGGTAATTTCTGCACTTAATAGTTCTTTAAACACTGGTAAAACTAAAGAAAAATAATATCATAGTTTTTCAAAAGGACTTTAGGGACAGCACACACAAGACACACA
The DNA here is from genome assembly GCF_000317375.1 of Microtus ochrogaster. Classification (NCBI taxonomy): domain Eukaryota; kingdom Metazoa; phylum Chordata; class Mammalia; order Rodentia; family Cricetidae; genus Microtus; species Microtus ochrogaster. Next base: position 1,170,295 of record NW_004949171.1, on the reverse strand, counting down.
CAGGTTCAAACAAAATCAAATTTCAACACCAAGAAAAGGAACCAGACTTTACGTCCCATCCCTAACCAAGATGCTGTTGATACCTACTGGGATAGGGAAAATCAGTTTTCTCCAATTAAGTGTTACTAGGTATATTACTACACTCAAGAACAGGCAGGCACCATGCCCAGGAGTAGATAGCAAACATAAAACTGACTACATAATTTTTTGTTGTTTTGTTTGTGTATTTTTGTCTTGTTGGGGTTTTATTTTGATTTTTGTCTTTTGTTTGTTTGTTGTTTGGGGAGGGGATGTGATTAGGAGGACCTGGGATGAGTTTCAGGAAGGAAAAAACATGACTAAAACATATTGTGTAAAAATGTAAAGAAAAATAAGAAAAATGATATTGATGTAATATGTGTTCTTCTGTGTGTATATAACTTTCGACCAATAGCTATGATAGTCATAAAATTATTTTTCATTTCATTCATCTGATCACAGGCTAATTTTACAACATTTTATCACATATATGCATATGTATGTACATGAATATACATAAACACTTATATGTTATCATAATTCACGAGATTTTTGGGAAAAAAGAGACAGAGAAGATGACACACAAAATCATATATTTTGTAAAAAGTTACATGGAAGTGTTTTCTACCTAGTTTATATTCATTCTAAGTTTATCAATTATTTAATGTATATGTAAAATTTACATGTCTGCATAAACACACACATTTACTATCTTGGACTTGACAATGCCAAATATCCTTCCATATAATTTGTTGGTCAGATTATCTCTTAAATATTTCATTGTGCAAAGATTGATACTGAAGGGATTTGGGAAACAATTATAAATCATTTTTATCATTTCAGATATTGAATATGTAAAGATTTCTGCCAGACTCAGGGCAAATGCTTGAAGTCATTTTTCAGCCTCCACGAAAGAAGAAGAAGGAGAAGCAGGAGGAGGAGCCGAGGAAGATAGGGAGTAGGCAAAGGAGCAGCATGGAGAGGTCATACTTCAAGCATGCTGAACCTAGTCACTTCCAGCTGCCACATCAAGCACAGACTGACACACATCATTGACCAAAGTAGCAGCAGCTTCTCATTAAGTTCTGTCATCAGACAATATTATTTTCAGGTTTTACTGAGGATAAATGAAAGCATACTCCCCAAATGTGACTATGACTTTCACATATCCACCCAAGCCTTGACAAACAGGCCACAAATGTGTAGCATGCCCATTCAATAGTATTTATCTTCTCTAAACATGTTTGGCTTCATTATCTTCCCTGCTTTATCACATATCTTTTATTTTTCATGCTTGCTATCACCACATAAATTTAAAAGCAAAAGTAAAAATAAACCCCTCTTTCATTAAGTTGCTTTTTATCAGGATTTTATCATCGTAACACAGAAAGTAAAAAATACATCATTTATTTCTTGAATGCCTTTACAGGGCACATGCCCAACAGAAATGAATAGCGTGTTTAAAGGGCTTCTACAACTTTCCATTCATTGCAGCTACACTCATAAAACCAAGAAACAGAAGCAAGCTAAGTGTTCAATAAGTGATAATCAATAAAGAAAAGGTTCGTCTATGTAAGAAAATAGTATTTGTGCAGAAAAAAAGAATGAAATCTTATCATTTGCAACATAGATGAAAGTGGAAATCAAAGAATATATCATGTGAGTGCCCCATGATTTCATTAATTTGTAAAACATAAAAAGAATACAGCAAAATCTACTTTTGTTCATTTCAGAGCAGTTGAGAGTGGTCCCCAGATCCTGGAAACATGCACTGTAGATGGGGAAAGACTGGTCAGTAGATAGGTACTAAGATACAACTAAATAAAAGTAAGAAGCTGTTGTATAGTGAGCTGACTAGATAAGACAGTTGGACAGTTTTAAATGTCAGATGTACATGACTTCCCAGCCAGCAATCCTACTGAGGATAAAGAATGTTGGTGTCAGGCTATATCTGCTAGCCCAATGCCTCCTGTTCAGTTGGAAACAGCTGAGTTTCTGTGCCAATAAAAATGCCTGTTAGTAAAGACAGTAATTACACCATTTTTTAAGAGACAGGACAGATGTATTTTTTTCAATATAAATAAAGAATATAGACATGCCTGCCAGAAGACCAGGTAAACCACACCAATCCACAGAATTCCCCCACTCTCTTGGTTCCCTCACACAAACACCCCCTGCATACCAATCAGAAGGCTGCAACTTGAGTAGAGACTCCTAGCTGGACCAGAAGTCAGACCAGCCACTGGAACCCCAGGCCACACAAGCCAGATGACCAGAGGGAAAACAGAAACCAAGTAATAAAATGCCCATCCAACAAAGACAAACCCAGAAATTGGCACCTGAACCTAGAATCAACCCAAACTCAGATGTCTAAAGGCCAGCATAAGAACACAATCAATAACACTCGGGGAAATGTTACATCACCAGAGAGCCCAGTTATCCTACTACAGCAAGCCCTGAAAATTCCAATACAGATGAAGCACAATAAAAAGACCTTTAAACCAACTTAATTAAGATGATAGAGGTCTTTAAAGAAGAAATGAATAAATCCCTTAAAGAAATTGAAAAAAAAAATCCCCCCAAATGGAGGAAATGAGTAAATTCCTTAAAGAAAGCCAAAAAAAAAACAAACACTTGAAAGAAATGAATAAAACTGCTCAACACCTGAAAATGGAAATAGAAGCAATAAAGAAAACATAAACTGAGGGAATTGTAGAAACAGAAAATCTCGGTAAGCAAACAGAAACTACAGACATAAGCATCACCAACAGAGATATAAGAGATAATTGCAGCCACTGAAGAGAAAATAGAAGAGATAGATACATGGGTCAAAGAAAATGTTAAATGTAAAAGATTCCTGACAGAAACATCCATGAAATCTAGGATACTATAAAAAGACCAAACTTAAGAATAAAAAGAATAGAAGGAGAAGAAAGAATCTCAGCACAAAGGCCCAGAAAATATTTTCAACAAAATCATAGAAAAAAATTTTCCTAACCTAAAGAAGGAGATGTCTATAAAGGTACAAGAAACTTACAGAAAACCAAATAGATTGGACCAGAAAAGAACGTACACTAACCACATAATAATCAAAACACTAAGCCTACAGAACAAATAGACAATATTAAAAGTTGTAAGGGAAAAAGAGCAAGTTAACATATAAAAGTAAACCTATTAGAATTATACCTAACTTTTCAGTTGAGACTCTAAAATCCAGAAGGGCCTGGATAGATGTTCTGTAAAGTCTAAGAAACAATAGATGTCAGCCCAGTCTACTATACTCAGCAAAACTTCCATTACCATAGATGGAAAAATAAGACATGCCACAATAAAGTCAAATTTGAACAACATCTATAAATCTAGACTTATAGACAACACTAGAAAGACAGCTCCAACCTAAGGTAGTAAACTATACCCACAAAAATCCAGGAAATAAAGAATATCATACCAACAAAACCAAAAGAAGGGAAAATCTCTCTCTGTCTCTCTGTCTTTGTCTCTGTATCTCTCTCTCTCTCTCTCTC
>NW_004949171.1:1164613-1166653 GCF_000317375.1 Microtus ochrogaster | reverse complement strand
ACCACCACCACCACCACCACCACCACCACCACCACCACTACCAACAACAGCAACAGCAAAATAACAGGAATTAAAATCATTGGTCACTGATATCTCTTAATATCAATTGATTAAATTCCCCAATGAAAAGACAAAAACTAATAGAATTGATGTGGAAACAGGATCCATCCTTCTGCTGCATATAAGAAACACACCTCAACATCAAAGACAGGCATTACCTCAGGGTAAAGAACTGGAAAAAGATTTGCCAAGCAATTCACCTAAGGAATAAGCTGGTATGCTGTTTTAGTATCTAATAAAATAGACTTCAAACCAAAATTAATCAAAAGAGACAGGGAAAGACACTTCATACTCATTTAAGGAATAATCCACCAAGATAACATTTCAATTCTTAACATCTATGCCCTGAATACAAGAGCACCCAAATTGTAAAAGAAACATTGCTGAAACTTATATAACACATTGACCCTCATATATTGATAGTGGGAAACTTAAATACCCTGCTATCACCAATGGATGGGTCATCCACACAAAAGCTAAACAGAGAAATACTGGAGCTAACAGACATTACAAACCAAAAGATATCTATAGAACATTTCGCCAAAACACAAAGAAATATACCTACTCAGCACTTCATGGAACTTTCTCCAAAATTGACCACATAGTCGGTCACAAAGCAAGTCTCAAAGATATAAGAAATTTGAAATAATCCCCTTCATCCTATCAGACCACCCCAGATAAAAGCTGGATTTCAACAACAGAGAGTTTCCAGAAGGTCTGCAAACTCAACAGAGACTGGACAATACTCTACTTGGTCAAAACATTAAATAAAGAAAGAAATTAAAGACTTCCTAGAATTCAATGAAAATGAATGCACACAATACCCAAACTTATGAGATACAAATGAAAGCCACCGTGAGGAAAAGTTCTTAGTACCAAGTGCCTACATAAAAAACAAAATTTGGAGAGAACTCACACTAGGAACTTAACAGCACATTGGAAAGCTCTAGAACAACAACAAAGCAAGCACACCAAAGAGGAATAGATGGCAGAAAATAATCAGCTGAGGGTTGGAATCAATAAAATAGAAACAAAGAGAATAATACAAAGAATCAATGAAACAAAGAGTTGGTTCTTTGAGAAAATCAACAAGATAGACAAACCATTATCCAGACTAACTAATCAACCCAGTCACACAAGCTTTGACCCACAACCTATCTTGCCTGCAAGATGTGTTGGGGCAATGGTGGCTCAGAGCTTGTGGAAGTGTGTAACAAATGACTGGTCTAACTTGAGGCCAAGCCACAACAGGGAACCCATGCCAGGGTCTACAGTGATATTTTATTTGTGCTTTGATAAATAAAGCTTGTCTGGAGATCAAAGGGTAAAACCAAGCCACTGGAGGTCAGGCAGTGGTATCACACATCTTTAATCCTAGTATTAGGCAGTCACATGTATTTAATCCCCAAACTAAAAAGTAATATAAAATGGGAGGAGATAGAAGCTCAGGGTTCAGTCTCTAGTGGCCCAGCCTTGATAAAGATAAGAGTTCTTTAGTGGCTTGGCTGTTTTGCTTTTCTGATCTTACACACTTCCACAATATCTGTCTCTGGGTTTTTATTATTTGTGATAAATTTGGCACCCAATGTTTAGGGTACAAATTCATGAAAAAGCCACCAACACAGGCCAGAATTGCACATGGGACTCCAGCCCCACCCAGCTATGGTTTATTTTCTTTGTTTCCCCAAGCCTCAGGCAGCCCCGCTACACATGCTTTTTCTGAACCCCTGTGCATTTTTTAGGCAACCCTCTCTCTGTATCTGTCTCTCTCCACTATGCGTTGTAGGATCCCCCTGGACCCCCTTCTCAGACTGCTGCCAAACTAGGTAGCTGCCTTGAAATCCAGTCAGGCTTTTACTCTTCTACTTTGAGACTTGCTTTGTGATCGACTATGTGGTTGTTCTTCATCAACATTATCACTATATTTGGTAAAACAATTGGGAATTTTTATTTAATTTTCTTTTTTTAATTTATTTATTT
>NW_004949171.1:1149933-1164438 GCF_000317375.1 Microtus ochrogaster | reverse complement strand
GCAGTAGGATCAGAAACCCATTGCCATTGTTCTTGAGTTCTCAGTAGTCCTCATTGTCCACTATGTTCAGAGAGTCCAGTTTTATCCCAGGCTTTCCCAGACCCAGGCCGGCTGGCCTTGGTGAGTTCCAAGGAAGGAATTACTAAAAAAGAAAGCTTTTTCCCCACATTAAAAAAATGGAAAAAACCATTACAATGGAGAGATTTGGGTCTCTGTGTGATAATATGCTAGACAGTTTGACAATGGAATGATGAAATGAGAGGATCTCTAATCTAGATGGAATTTATGCAACGTCTATTGCAAACATTATCAGTTTTATCATTTTGTCTTATCACTAAAAAAGTTGGTTAATCTGAGTGCTAAGATACATGCCTTAGAAAAATCTAATAAAACAAATCACAGAGATGTTCAAATCCAAACAGAAGAATTTAATGAAGAGCCAATTTCAGCATTACATTATAAGAATATAGAGGAGCAGTCTAAGATTTTCAGATAACCAACCTTAAAATATCCATAACCAATTGAATGATTAAAAACCACCCATCTCACCACTTGGAATGAAAAATGGGATGATATAGATATGATAGGATAAAAGCGTAGAATCTACTTTGAAAAGAAAAAAGGGATGATATAGATAAGATAAAAGGTAGATTATTAAATCTACTTTTAAAAAGCAACTACTAGTATTAAATGTTTCACATTGGATTGGACTTTTGTATAGTATATACAAATTTAAGATTAATTTTGTTAGAACATACTGTACAAACATTTCTACTCTTGTTCAAGGTATTGTACCTATATAACTCATTTAACAATGTAATGTAAATTTTTAGTCCTTGAAAATTATTATCAACTCTTTAGGATAATAAGGAAATGCAGATTAGTAGTTAATCACCTATTATAATCTAATTTGTAGTCACATTAGGTATCTTTGCTTTCAAGGTCAAACAAGTCCCACCTCTTGAAGCTCTGTGTACCCAAAGAAAAGGGAGATGAAGGATTGTAGGAGCCAGAAGAATCAAGAACACCAGGAGAACATGGCACACAGATTCAACTAAACAGGGTTCATAGCAATTCACAGAGACCCAAGTGGCAATCATAGAGTGCATGGGTCTACATGAGGTCCTCTGTATATATGTTGTAGTTATTTAGCTTGGGGGTCTTTGTGGGGCTCCTAACAGTGGGAGTAAAGGTATCTTTGACATTTTTTGCCTGTTCTTGGGACCCTTTTCCTCCCTCCCGGTTGCCCCCTATAGCCTTTATATGAGGGTTTGTGCCTAGTCTTATTGCCTTTATTTAATGTCGTGTTTGGTTGCTATGCCTTGGAGGCCCACTTTTTTTTGTGGAGGGAAATGTAGAAGCAGTGGATCTGGGGGATACGAGAAGGGTAGCTGGGAGGAGTGAAGGGATGGGAGGCTGTAGTGGAGATGTATTCTATGAGAGAAGAAAAAAGAAAAAGAAAAAAAGAATGAATATAGAATTTTATTTTTACATAGCCTAGGTTATTTGCCCTACTACATGTCCCTATAACCAATGACTAAGTCAAAAGGCTGTTATTAAACATAATGTCTTGGTCCTCATCTGACTCTGTTCTATACTGTAAACTCTATTGACACAAGCCTCCTCAAAGTCCTAAGCTAGTTATTAAAGCATGATGTTTTCCCCCTTCAGTCAATCTACAAATTCTGTACTCCTCACACAGTTTGCCTTCCCCTAAATTCTCTCATGCTTACTGGACTGCGCCCCACTGAATCACTTGAGTCTTTGCACACTACAAGCATCTATTAAGAGATTCACGTTGATTTAGTTTGCTAAGTCTGGATGTTATACATCAGAATAATCAAAGACAGAAAGCATGGAAAATCAAAAGTATTGAAGAGGGGCTAAGGAGTTAAGAGGGTTTTCTCATCTCACAGAAGCCCAGAGTTTGATTCCCAGCACCCATGTTGGGCATTGCACCTATGGCCTGAAACTACAGTCCCAGGGGATCCTATACCGTTTTGTTGCCTCCACAGTTGCTGCAGACATACAGACACACATACACATAGATAAAATGAAAATAGTTTTAAAGTGAAATAATTAGTTAAAACTTACATCATAAGATAAACTTGCAATTCTCAACCATCCCTAGCCATCTTAGCACAGTACCTCCTGCATAGCTTTTCTGTACTCCACAACAATATTATATACGGACCCTCAGTAAAAAGTTAAAAAGAAAAAGAAAAGACAAAAGAAAAAAAGAAAAGAAACACAGAAAGAAAATGTCCAAGCACGTCTGTCTATTTTGTTTGGAGATATCCCTCCATGACAAAAAGAAACACAAGAACTATAGTCACAATACTTAGAAAAGAAATTCATAAATATAAAGATATACAAATCCTCAAGAGAATTTATAAAAATGCATGTTATTTTAAATGTCCTTATTAATTTTTTAGTTAATGACCACCTACTATTTTTGAACTCACAGTATAAGTAAATTTTATGAAATCACATACATTTATAACATTATTTAATTTTTTTATTTAAAAAAATAATATAAAATATTTTGACCATGCTTCTCCCAGAACTCCCCTACCTCCATACTCACCCAATTTCGTGGACCTTCCCCCGTCAAAATAAAAAGCAACCAGTATCACAGAACAACAACAACAACAAACCCAAAAATTAAAACAAATAACAAAACAAAAATTTCCAAAATGAAACAAAAGACATCCATAGACACACAAACAACAGAATTCATTTTGTTTCTAATTATTTTAACAGGAATCTATAATTTCTAATCCCACCATGGGATGGGAGTTACTTCCTGGACATCTCTCCTTTGGGGGATTAAAGAAAGATTTTTTTTTTTAAATTCCCCATATATGCAGCACCTTGTATCACTATTTCCCATAAGGCTGTGTGGTCTCTAGAGACTGTTAAGCCCTGTTTTACATAAAGACTTGGTACTTCAGAGAGTAAAAGATCATGTATGTTTCTTGTAGACTCTCAGCTGGGCAATACAGTCTTCAGGTGACACCAGCGGCTGCCATCATACATAATCCTGAGTCCTTTCCCTGGCATGAGCAGGCCTCAGGCTCTTTCTCTACAGCTTTATTAAGGTAAAGATTGGTTTCTGCTCTCCGGATAATCTGATCCCCTGCTTATTGTGCAACAAAGCTGGGTGCCATTTCAATCTACCTGTGTCATCACAAGAAACAAATGGGCCAGGAACTGACTTGTTGAGGATACTGTCTGTGATCTGTTAGCCGGAGAAAATTAACAAGAGATGTTCATTCAAAGTAGACACAGTATTGTGAGAAATGGGGAGTCTCATCTCAAGGTGAGATGCTCTCGACATGTCTTTTAGAATATACCAAAGCCTCCAATTATATATTTATTTGTTTCAGTTATTTGATACCAGAGATAAACATGTAGAATTACACAATAAACTCACTAGGGTCCCTTAAACCAATGTTAAGTGGATCAGCACTACTCTCTAACTACTAGACTGCCTTTACTAGTTCCTTCCCTTTCTTCAATTCAGCTATGCAACTTGCAATAAACAGAACTTTAACTGGCCAGAGTATTTTTTTAAAGTAGTACTCTCCTCATTCAAAAATAAAATTCGGAACAGATTTAGCCAATGCACTAAAACAATTCACAGAACAGTGAAGGGGTAAAGTGAATATAAATTGTCCTAGTATAAGTGTTTAGATTACTGACTCTACTGAAATGAAGAGAGAAGTTTCTATTGAAATGAAGAGAGAAGGAGGGGTTATGGGTACCATTTGCTTCACCAGCACTTAACTCAAAATCACAAAATTCTGTGTCCTTGGGAAAGTTAATGGATATACTCTCTTTGTTAGTTCAAAGTATTGGGTTGTAGACTTATTATAAGAGTGTTATCAAGTTCACAATTAATTTAAATAATAACTAAGCAATAGTAAATGGATGACTTACATAACCAAAAAGAACTGCTACTTTTCTTTACCCAGGCAGATTGACCGATATGAGACGTAAACTTGCTATTTCTGTGCAAAAGGAACCTAAAACAGCTGAGGTCTTAGTCAGGCAAGAGTTAGCACAGGTGCTGTTGCCATGCAATGGCAAATATCTGAGCTCTTCCAAAGTTTAACAAGATAGATTCCATACACTTAAGACATTTTGGAACTGACATTTTGAAACTCCAGCCACAACTAAACAGAAATCACATCAGAGTCTAAGCATCCCCTTTCGGGACTTGCTTATTACAGATGTTCTCCAGTAGACTGGGGAAAGGAGTAATCAGATAGATCATAAGATTATATTTTGTTACTTTGTCCCTGAATTTCTAAGATAAAATGTTTCTGGCCTGGATCACTGCTAGAGATGTATGTAGTAAGAGGGTGAAACCAAACATAAAGGCCAGTCTCTGTCTCTTTTGACCTGGACACTGGGACCAAGTGATAATACAAAGGAGTCTGTCTTCTGTTTCAACAGCCAAAGGCAAGCATGACAAGCCAAAGGCAGCAAACATTTTGCATCAAATGGCTGCCTGGTGGGGGATGAGGACCCAGCAGAGGCACCAGTCATAGCATCGGTTCCTGGGTTTCCCAGGAGATCCTGGAGCTCAGGTACCTTGATCAGGTAATGCACTTATTGTTACCAAAGGGGTGAAAAAAAACCACAAGACTTGTCAAAATTAATCTCTACTAGCAGGCAAATCAAAGATTTTGTATCTAGTGAGAGTAGCCAACCTCGTGATCTTGAAAGTTCTCTTTTAAAGACTGCCACTTCTCTGTACTCTGAGAAGACTTATGGAGAGAAGTGGAACAGCATGAATGCCTTCAGTACACTTGTATTTCATCTTGCATAAGGCAATAGATGTGGATATGATTTTAGTTTTCTGCATGTGGACAGAAGCCTATCCCAGTACCATTTACTAAAGGACATGGGAGAAGATTAAGAATGGGTGTATTGGAGGGTCTGGGGAAGAAAAATGAAAGAAAAAGAGATGTAATTTTATTTAAATTTCAATAAAAATATTAAAAATATTAATTTAGTTACTAATATATGGATATATTTCTGGGATTCCTATTCTGTTCCATTGGTCCATGTGTCTGTTTTTATTCCAATATCATTTTGTTGAAGCTACTACATTTATGATATATTGCATTTATTAACTTTTATGGTATGCTGAACCAAACTTCTCTTATTCAGTCTGTTTGATCATAATAAATGACATTTTTAGTGTGCTTTTTTTATTTACTAGAATTTTGTTGAGGTTTATACACTTAGCTTCATCAAAAATATAGACCATAGTTTTCTCTCTCCTTTCCCCTTTTCTTTCTCTCTATTTCTTTCCTTCCTTCCTTCCTTCCTTCCTTCCTTCCTTCCTTCCTTCCTTCCTTCTTTCCTTCCTTCCTTTCTCTCCTTCCTTCTTTCCTTCCTTCCTTCCTTCCTTCCTTCCTTCCTTCCTTCCTTCCTTCCTTCTTTTTTCTTCTCTATTTTTTCATATAATGTTTATTCACCTTTGGTATCAGGATGGTAATTGGTTTTTTAAAATGAGTTTCAAAGTATTGTCTTCTTTTTATATTGTCCACTCTTTAAATTATTGGTAAGATTCATGAGTGAACATATCAGGTCCTAGGCTTTAATTTGCTAATTATCTAATCTCTTTATTGGTTATTGATTTGCTAGCATAGTGTTGTGCATAATAAACTCTTCTTAGATTATATATGGTAAATCACACTGTTGATATAGAATAAACTGAAATGCAAAGAAAAAGTTACTTAAGAGAAATAACGATAATCTTACTACTACATGCTGACACACAAAATTAATTTAATATAAAAAATTTCTAGTGCTCTTCATATGTAATAATTTACCCCTGTAAGTTATGTCCTATTTCAAGGCATGTTAAACAATAGAAGACTTATAAGTATTGGTATCATACATGAATAACAATTTTATCTTATGTGAATAATGATTTTATTAGCATATATAAATTACCCATAACAGATTTCATTGCACTACTTAACATACTCTTATACTCCCAATAATTGTGCCCTTTAAATGTCATCAGAACTCAAAACAGCTGATACTACTTATAAATGTAATCTTACTGTAGTTTTACGTTTTCACCTGGAAATAAACTAATCAATCCTTTTTGTTTTGTTTTAATTCATTTCCTCAGGATAGAGACTCTGGAACAATAAAGTGTGTTCACTGAATTAGCTATGCTGGTTTCCAACAACTCATATGCAGCCCCACAGTGTTTCATTCTTAATGGAATTCCTGGTCTGGAAGCATTACACACATGGATCTCCCTCCCACTCTGCACAATGTACATCATCTCCCTAATGGGCAACTTTGGCCTTGTGTACCTCATCTGCTATGAGGAATCCTTACATCGCCCAATGTATTTCTTTCTGGCTATGCTTTCACTTGTTGATCTGTTTACCTGTACAACCACTCTTCCCAACGCCCTCTTCATCTTCTGGTTCAAACTCAAGGAAATTAGCTTCACTGCTTGCCTAGTTCAGATGTTCTTTGTGCATGGGTTCACGGGAGTGGAGTCTGGGGTGCTCATGCTCATGGCCCTGGACCGCTATGTGGCCATTTGCTACCCACTACGTTATGCTACCATACTTACCAACTCTGTCATTGCCAAAGTTGGGCTTGCCACCTTCTTGAGAGGTGTGTTGCTGATGATTCCTTTTCCATTCTTGGTTAAGCGTTTGCCCTTCTGTCAAAGCAATGTCATCTCCCATACATATTGTGACCACATGTCTGTGGTAAAGTTATCCTGTGCTAGCATCAAAATCAATGTCATTTATGGTCTCATGGTTGCACTCCTGATTGGTGTGTTTGACATTTGCTGTATCTCTGTCTCCTACACAATGATCCTCCGGGCAGTGGTCAGCCTGTCCTCAGCAGATGCTCGGCAGAAGGCCTTCAGCACCTGCACTGCCCACATATCTGCCATCATCATCACTTATGTTCCAGCCTTCTTTACTTTCTTTACTCATCGTTTTGGGGGTCACACTATCCCTCCTTCTCTTCACATCATTGTAGCTAATCTTTATCTTCTTCTTCCTCCAACTCTAAATCCCATTGTTTATGGAATGAAAACCAAACAAATCAGAGACAGCATCATTAAATTCTTTCACGGTGAAAAAGGTTCAAGGTGACTCAAATAAAATTTCTTGACCTTTTAAAAGCAAGTAAAGGAATTGTCAATAAAACTCTAACAGGGAGGAAACCATGAATATTTTACATTACCTCTTCAACAATGTTGAGGAAAATTTGTATATGGGTTTATATCTCAATGCTTTTCCTATCTTTTCTCTTTATCTTACTTTTAAAAATTAATTTATCTTTACTTGTCTGATAAGACTGTGTTTATCATGCACAACATGGTATTTTAAAGTAAGAGATAGATCTGTTATAATTAAGTCTAGTTAATGTCACAAATACAGAAGTAGAATGATGCTTTTTCACCTCTAGCCCTAGTCAACTCACTGATATGGGATAACAATGATTTTCCTCCCACAGATCCGTTTCAGACATATTGCATCTTTTTTAGTGATTCCTTAAATATTTTGTTCATGTTGGTTATCACTATATATATTAGTTTCTTTAATATCTTCTGACCTGGGAAATACTGAAGATAAAATTCATCACATGAATTAATTGAATAAATATGTAACTTCTCTCTATATTAAGTTCAAAAGGTTTGCCCTGTCATTAAAGTTCCTAGAATGGACACACGCTTTTTACTCAAAGCATAAATGTTTTAAGAGTCATGGTGATTGAACCATCTGGTATAGGGTAGAAGTCTTCAAGTTTCAGGCCAATTAATTGGTAAAATGAGTGGTAAATTTGTTCATTTACTTATACTTATTTTTCATTTTCCAAATTAATGAGTATTTTTATTTGTTCATGTTACAGGATATTTAATCATGTGAACCCCAAAATTGCATTGCTTATTGGAAAAACCTGTTTCTAGTAATGGTATGGCCCAGCCCTAGAGCTTTCTGCTTGAATATTGTAAACAAGATTAAATAAAGCCAGACATAGGTTGCAATATTATAAAGAAGATTAAATAAAGTCAGCCACAGGAGCAAGCAACCAGTTGACAGGAAGTGAACATAAGGAAAAAAAACATAAAAAGTAAGAAGGAATCAGGAGAATGGATATAGAGATGCACAGGAAATAGAAGGGAGAGATGTTTAGTTTGATGAGTTTTGTTTGAGATGGTGTACAAGAATGCTCTTTTTCTGGAACACTGGCAGAGGAGGAAGGTCAGCTGGGTGTTTTCTTCTGCCTCTCTGAGCTAGCAGGTTTCCACACCAGCATTTGGTTGCAGGGTCTTTATTTGTAAAATTGAATGATTGAGATTTAGTAAAAAACAACATGCTCAACTGAAGCCTATAACGAACTCTTCCATTTTTCTTCCCTGTCACCAATACTCCCATCAGAAGTTTTAATAAAGACAAGATACAAATATTTTTTAAACTATGTAGTTACGATACCAACCTTTACAGAAGTCAGGGAAGAGAGAAGTAGTCCAATAAAAGTAGAAAGAGTGGAGGTCAATTACAGTTCCTTGGATACCTTAGTAGATGATGAGTAAAGGGAAATTTGGCTACTCAAAGACATGGTGTGCTCACAATTTGACAGCAGTCTACGAGAGGGATGTAACAGCTTTTAACAACTGCTAAGGCAGCACAGAATGTGATCATCTAATCTTAAAAGAATTAAAAAGTCACAGAGAATGGCATTTCGCTCATAATATAATGCATAAGAAAATCAATTTATTGATAAGACAGAGTTTCCTTTTTTCCTAAGGCTATGCTTTGAGTGGCAGCCTAATTGTTTCAGGTTAAGTGCATTTCATTCACAAATATGCTTCTTAACTGGTGATTTGTGTGCCGATTCTTTTAAAAGTTTTATGTCTCTACAAATACAACAGGAGAGATACTGATGATTAAAGAATTGTGTCAATAACATACAGGTAAAAATAGCAGTCATAGATTTTAAAACTGGCATTACTAAAGATCATACTTCAAAAGCTTTGCAGAAAAAATTACTTAAGAAAGAAATAGAGACTATATTTAATGGAATCTGAGTATTGATTTTGTTCTCAACAGTTATGCACTCTTATACAGTAGAACTTCTTTTCAACTGAATATGTCTGGTACAATATGTCAATAATTCCCAATACTGTCAGCTGTGTGGCAGTATATCAGAGATTATTTTTTCCAGTGTAATCTAATTGTTCAGTCTTATCTCAACCTAGGATCATATACCATCCCCAACCTTGGATCCCTCCCTTTTAGAATATCTGTTGTGGTACTTATTTGGGGTAGTTTATAAGGACCTCTGAGGACGTAGAGGGAATTTGAATTATCTATGAAGTCACGATACTTTTTCATTGTTATTTCTGTTCAACTTCAAAACAACATTTCCACAATTAAGAAATCAAGTCTGCTTTATGCAACTTTTTTTCTTGCAGAAAAGTTAAATTGCATATATAATACATCTCGGGAATATAAATGTCATATATTCCCTAAGTTATTTATGTCAGAGGTAAACCAGTACTTTAGTCAAGATCCTAATTGAAAATCTGAGAGAACCATTATTGTCTTGGATAGATTAAATTAGATAATGACTATTCCTTCACAAAAGTTCAATAAAACCTTTTTATCAAACTATTATACTTAGATTTTATATATGTATGTCATATTGTGCTTTTCACAGAAGTTCAATAAAATCTTTTATCAAGCTGAAATAATTAGATTTTGTATATGTATATCATATTGTGTTTATTTTAAGAAAGAGCTATATGCCTACATTCTTGATCTAGTTGCCTTTTCTATACATTGAAATTGTAGCATTGGGATTTTTTTGGAAAGAATGTTCTCGGCAATGGGTCTATACTTCCTAAGAATGAGCAATCAAATGTTGTTAGTAAAAGTCTAGCTTTAAAAGCAAGGTTAAATTTGTATTTGACACACCAAAAAATCCTTCTTAAAGGGGTTATTACAACATTCCCAGAGATTAACTACATTCCCTCATTAATTATTCCAAAACTTAGTGGCTTAACAGGATAGTATTCAGTCATTCTCATGATTCTGTGGGTGACTGCGATGGGTGGTTTACCTGCTTTCTGTGACACTCACAGAAGTCATAACACTGAACATTATCTGACTTTTCCAATTTCATTCTCTTACTAATAACCAACTTCTCTGCTCTTCATGTTATATGTAATACTGTGTCATACGTGGCTCACAATCAGACATTTATACAACTCTAAGAATCAACATTTTCAACGACAAAGACATGATGCTACAAATGCTACATAATTGAAATTAATTTAAATTCAAGATAGACTCATTATTTTTAATGTAACAGTGTACCAAACTTCACTGATAGGGGTACTAGAGAGATGGCTCAGTGGTTAAGAGCATTAGCTGTTCTTCCAGAGGACCCAGTTCAGTTCCCAGCACCATTATGGTGTCTCATAACCTTCTGTAATGCCGGTTCTAAGGGATCTGATGCCTTCTTCTGACCTCTGCAGACACCAGTTTGTGATATACAAGCACGCAGAAAAAAAACACCAATACATTGGATAAATAAAAATACATTGCAACTGACCTTTGAGTTGCTATTTTCATTTATTGGGGATGCAATGTCAAAAAAACTCCCAATTATTTGAAAAATTTACCAAAACTCAAGTCCCCCTTCTTCCAATTATGTATCTGTATGTGATCAAAATAACATATTTCAAAAATTTTCTGCAGAAGTATATACAAAAATCAAGTTACCATATTTTGAAAGTATTAAAACACTTTGGGATATATAAAATGTTATTTTTCTCTGATTTTTGTTTTTAAAATTTAGCTTATTTTCACATAAATATTTTGTGAGAACATTTAATAGCCATGTTATATTAAACAAATTATTTTCAGGGTTAATTTTGAATATAGTCACATACAGATATAGGTCATATAAAGAAGAGATTTCTAGAGCCTCAGTAAAGTTTAGTAGAGTTAAGTGGTAGCAAAGCCAACAATCCTGAGACTTGTTGTTTAAGTATATTAAGAGAAAATTCCTTATTTTCATTAGGTATTCACGTAATTGATTACTAGCATGCTAGGAAGCTAACCTAAGCCCTTACAAATGCTGAGTGAACCCTATAACATTGAGCTACATTCTAATTTTTTCTTCCTCTTTAAATTAGAGTAGAACTTATGGGGAATAAAGTATACAATCTTAAATATATGATATTATTGTTGCAAATATATGTATCTGTGTTACAAATACCAAACCAAAATATGGTGTTCACATGGCATATAAAGGTAAGCACATTTTTAGTCTAAAATGTTTGTTATTTTGCTTAGTTTTTTGGTGAATTTCATTTTCAATCCTCCTTCCTCCAACTCTTTTCATGCTACCCACTCCCTGCCAAATTTATGATCACTTCTTTATTACACACACACATATAAAAATTGTTTATATATACCAAAAATCTACTGAGGCCATTTAGTATTTCTCTATGTACGTATATTTCAGGATTGACAGCTGATTGCTTGAGATGAGATAAGCTATCAGAAAGATCTCAGCCTTGGAGAAGACTGGTTCTCTACCTCTCAATAGCCTTTCATTGCCTATGGCTCTTCTTCTGGGGGAAACCTTTTGAAATTTCGCCCATTCATGTTGGCATGTAGACTGGTATGGTGATTATGAATGCCTTGTTTAGGCAACTATATTGTTGAGATTCCATGAGTATCACTGTCATGTCTAGCAGACACTGTCATGAAGTTAGTATCCTAGTCCTCTGGCAACCTTTGTGTCCCTTCTTCTGTGTTCCCTGAGCATGTTTTAGACAGAGAAGTCATCTTATAGGTGTACCAGTTGGGACTGGGTTCCTCACCATAATTTATGGTGGATCTTTATAGCAGAAGATGCCCACTTGTTCACCTCGGCTTCATAAGTTTTTTTTCTTGTTTATTTTTTAACTAGGAATAAAACAAGCTATACACATAATTTTGGATATTTCTTCTGATTCTTTCTTTTGGATATATGTGTAGAAATCCGGCTTATGAGTCATTAAATATGCAGATTTTATGTGAGATTTTGTCTTCTGGAAATGAGAGGAATGCTTCACCCATGATAAATCAACACTAGGGCTATGTAAACAAGCCCTCAAAAAGGATATCACCAACAGACAAGCCAAGACAGAAGGTGGTGATCTCTCCAGGCCCACCTCTAAGCAAAGAATCTGTAGGCAACAAGAAATGCTTGTAGAAGTACTCTTCCTCCAGCAATGAGATCCCTAATTTCCTCTCCAATGCCAAGTGGTTAGTCCTGCTGTCATAAACATGTACAAGTAACACTGAATGAATTGAATGGGATGTATTTATATATTTATACATACATGGAAAAGGCATGAATTAGAAAAGAAGCAAGGTGGGGCATTGAAAGGGCTGAGGAAGGAAATGGAAGGGAAGATTTGGGAAGTACGGGCACTTAGCACCTTGGGCATATTTTCTGAGACTGGCTTCGGCAGAGAGATGAAGCAAAGGCGATGCTGAAATGTTCAAATCTAGATCACTTCCTCCTGAGTGTCCAGGTAAGGATTGGTAGTGACTACAACTCTACAGCCAAGTTTATCCTCAAGTGGTTTCTGGAATCAGAAGTTTCTCTGAGTAGAAAACACATATTGAGTTGGTTATCAGGTCTTTCAGGAAAATCAGCTGAAGTTATTGGTCACAGCCAACTCAGCAATCATTGACTGATAGTGTCACATACACAAACAATCCTGGACAGAACAATAGATGTCATACATGTGAACAGAGCACCCAGATAAATTTACAACTGAGCAACAAACTATAAGCTCGCCAGAGCTTTAGGCATGATGATTATAAACAGGCCCACATCAACCATGGTCCAGATGTACAGAAAATGCTGCATAGGTTGGTGGAGTGATGCCTCTCATTAGATGACAGAAGTGTTCAAGTGGGTTGTGCTGTTTGTCATCATCAGTGGCTGTGAATGTCTTAGCAGTCTTGCTCTCCCATTCCTCAGCTTCACATATCACATTGTCTAACCTGTGCTATTTATGTATGGAAGAATTTCCAAATCTCACAGAAATCACTCTGCTATTCTGTATACCCAAACTCATCTATGCCATACACTAGATGCTGGGATGCTAATTTAGGCTACTATGAACCAATGTGATAAGGAACTTTAATACCCCAATAAAGAATGGCTAATCTCTGAACGCTGACATGGTAGAACAAGGGCTCTAAGTCTGTTAATAAGTTGTTATTTTTGTATGCCAGGGAAAGGATACTACATTCATTTACATGTATGCATTTTATGAATAGGGGAACCTAAAAATTTGCTATTTCCACGTTGTCCATTATCTTGTAAAAAAAAAAAAAAACAAACCTCTCATCCATGCTCATATAAGTAGCCCCAATTTAAAGTTGTTGATTCACCAGGAGTAAGACTCTAACTACTTTAGTTCTTTTTCCAATTCCACCAGTTAATGTTGTCTTAGATGTGGGATGTGTGTACTGTGTGACCATTTCCTCTCAGTTAACCCTCAGCAAAAAGATTACAGAAGAGCCAGGAGCCTTCTTTCTCACTCTGTGCTAAGACCCATGCTCCGTTCTGTAGCATAAGCCTTGTTTTATAGATTCTGCTTCTCTGCAGTATAATACACGTTTTCAATGACATAATCTTGCTCTGTGGTTGTAAATCCAAGTCATCTTTGATGGGTTAATGCTGCTTAGGGAGAGAGTCTGCAAGGATAATTAGAATGCAGACTAATAGTAGGAAGTGGTTGTCACCAACTCCAGGGCTCAGAAATACAGTCACAAGAGGATTAACTACTATCTTTCAAGAAGAGGAAAGTTTAAATCCTCAGGGAATTATGGTCTTTTCAGCTATGGGTTGGCTATGAAAAGTCTGCTACAAGACAAATACAAATTCTGCTTTCCAGGGGCAACACATGGGATGAAGTCAGATGGGGAGGTCCTTCTCTGCCTTCCCTGAGAGGCCACAGGTCATGCCCAGGGCAGCTACTGCTGCTCAGGTCTGAACTCTGGATTAAGGTACTGAAACAAAAAGAGATGAAGTCTGACAAACAGGGATAAACAACACTTCTGGCATGCTGTCAAACATAAGAGAAAGAGGAATTTTTCAGACTATGAATACTGAGGTAAGTGTAATGTCTTTTATGTTGTTTCCTCTCAATTTCAGATTATCTACAAGCATAGATTAAATTAAACAAAGTTTTAATATAAGGTGCATTATTTTATGTCATTGTAGATTTTTTTTCATTAGTACTTTGAGAATGTCTGCTCTTCTCAGGACCACCACCCATTTTCTACCCACACAATTTTCTGTCTTCTTTTGAAAAAAAAGTCAAAGTAGATTCTGTAGAGAGTTAAATATCTATAGACATATTAACAGGATGTTTGAAAATACTCTTGGAAATATATATATATATATATATATATATATATA
>NW_004949171.1:1146274-1149028 GCF_000317375.1 Microtus ochrogaster | reverse complement strand
AATGGAAATCATCATGGCAAGTCTTAAATGTTTAATGTTAATTACTAACTTAAGCCAAATCTTCCCCCATTCTTATTCATGTACTTACATATCACTGTTGAAAGAAAGAACCTTCAGTGTGTGTGTGTGTTCACACATTCACGTGCATGGTTAATACATGCGTATATACACATCAAATGTTTGAGTTTTATTTGTTTTGGTTTTTGTTCCAGATTTCAAAGAACAGAGAAGAATGTCCTGTTTAAATGATACTGAGTTCCACCCCTCTTTTTTCCTCTTGCTGGGAGTTCCAGGCCTTGAAGAGATGCATGTGTGGATCGGTTTTCCTTTTGGCTTTGTGTATTTGGTAGCCCTTGTTGGGAACATCACTATCTTGTTTGTGATCAAGAGTGAACACAGTCTTCATCAGCCCATGTTTTACTTCTTGGCAATGCTGGGATCCATTGACCTGGGCCTATCCACATCTACAATTCCAAAGATGCTGGGCATCTTCTGGTTTAATTTACGACAGATTAGTTTTGAAGGATGTGTGACCCAGATGTTCTTCATCCACATGTTCACTGCAATGGAGACTGTTGTGCTGGTGGCTATGGCCTTTGACCGCCACGTCGCCATCTGCAATCCTCTCCGTTACAGCCTGGTTCTCACAAACAGAACAATTGGTATCATCCTGGTGGTGGTGTTTGGAGTAAATTTTATGTTGGTCATCCCTCTGGTGTTTCTCATTTTGAGACTGCCTTTCTGTGGACACCATATAATCCCTCACACATACTGTGAACACATGGGGATTGCCCGTCTGGCCTGTGCCAACATAAAGGTAAACATGATATTTGGATTGATTCTTATATCAATGGTGCTTGTTGATGTGCTTCTAATTGCCATCTCCTACATGCGGATCCTACAAGCTGTCTTCTGCCTTCCTTCCTGGGATGCCAGGCTCAAGGCACTTAACACATGTGGCTCCCACATCTGTGTCATCCTGGTCTTCTTCACTCCAGCATTTTTCTCCTTCATGACCCACAGGTTTGGCAGGCATGTTCCTGCATACATTCATATTCTCCTAGCTAATCTCTATGTCGTTGTTCCCCCTGCCCTGAACCCTGTCATCTACGGGGTGAGGACTAAACAAATTCGGGAGCAGGTCTTGAGCATCTTTTGGAAGAAAAGTTGACATAAGCCATCTCTGAGAGATGCAGCTTCCTCTGGGGAAAAAGGATTATATTTGTGAGCTACAAAATATTGTAACAGGAAAATCATAACCCATGACATTAGTATTATTTCCTTTATTATTTATTATTTCCACATACAGAACATACAGTATGATGATTATGAAGATGATCACTGTTCAAAATGAATTGATTAAGTCTCTGTAGAAGTATGTGTGTGTGTTTAGAAATAATAAAGGCACAAATAAAGAAATCTAGAGGGTGGAGGAATGGAGAGATAATAGGGAAGGTTGAGTAGGGAAAGTTGAGAGAGAGAGAGAGAGAGAGAGAGAGAGAGAGAGAGAGAGAGAGAGAGAAGTTGGGAAGACTTGGGAAGACTGACAACTTCAAAGATGCATCAATATGTTAGAGAACTTAATGTTCTCAGGAATAGATGCAGTCACATACATACAAATCACATTCCCAAAAGAAGAGTCAAACCTAAAGCTCTCTAGAGCAATTACTTTGAGACTCATGATTTACTTCTTTGTTCATTGACCTTATGATAAGCATCTTGCAATGCCCAACCCTTTCTACCTTGTGTTTATTCTTATGAATTATGAAAGAGAACCTCAGTAATAAGCTACTTTTCACATTTTTGATTTGTGTAGACATCATCTTATCTTCTTACTCACAGAGTATTTGCTTAGCAATGCACATATTTGTTTTCAAAATCTTAAGTACAAAATGCACATAGTATAGCTATCTTAATAAACCTTTATGAACATATAAACAATAAATTTTCAAATACTGTTTCCTTTCAGTGACTTGAACTTAACAGACACCCTCAAGCCTAACATAACCCCACCTCATTCCCCAATGGGCTCTAAACCCTCCATATTTGATTTCTGCACCATGATACATTAGTGTCTGTATCCATTGTCTTATCATCTTACCAAAACAATTTCTTTCAATAATAATATGTTCCCCTTAATGCAAATTCCAAGTTCTTCTGCTCTGAATAAAAAATGATGAAACTTCCACTTCAATGTACCATCTTCTCAAGAAGTTTGACAAAACCATCATTTTATTAGACATTTCACACTTTCACTGTTACTTGGGATCCATTTGGTTGCTATGCCTACTCTAAAAAAATAGATGATGTTTTTTGTTCTCAAAGCAACAATGGTATGACCCTTTCTAGAGCAAAAAGTCCCTGCAAACATCTTTTGTAATGAATGAAGTACTAGTGATAAGAACAATTTGGTCCAACTCTCTGATTCTTCTCCCATTTGAATTGTGGTTTGCTTAGATATTGTTATGATAATTAATGCTTCAAAATCAAAATGTAGTTCTCCTTTATTAAATTCCAATTTTAATGAAACAATTATACAGGTTACTACCTTGTCAGGGACCCTAGTAGAAAACTGAAGGGACTGTGGTTAGCTCAAGCATGGCAAGCACGGCTCTGCCAGGCCTTGCCCGTCTTCCCCATTCACTCTATCTTGCTAAATACCATTAGATTACATTCCTAAAGCTAGTCCACAAGGTCTAATTTGCCTAGGTACACAAAAATGGAAATCATCATGGCAAGTCTTAAATGTTTAAT
>NW_004949171.1:1138736-1144271 GCF_000317375.1 Microtus ochrogaster | reverse complement strand
AAAAAAAAAAAAAAAAAAAAAAAAGAAACCATGACCAGGTGGGCTGGTATCTCAAAGTCTATTGGCTGAAGGAGTTTCCACAGCAATTATTTTTTGAAAATCTTATAGAATTCTAAAATTCATCTGATCCTGAATTTTTTTGGTTGGGAAACTTTGATGACTATTTCTATTTCCTTAGTTATTTTCCAATTCTATGGAGTACAGGTTTTTGATGTATGACCTGATGATTCTCTGTATTTACTCTATATCTGTTGTTTTGTTCCCATTTTTATTTCTGATTTTGTTTATTTGGATATTCTCTCTCTACCTTTTGGTTAATTTGGATAAAGGTTTGTCTGTTTTGTTGATTTTTCTCAAATAGCCAACTCTTTTTTTCATTGATTCTTTGTATTTTGTTTTATTTATTTCTGTTTTGTGGATTTCAGTTCTCAATTTGATTATTTCCTGTCATCTACTCCTTTTGGGTAAATTTGCTTCTTTTTTTCTAGAGTTTTCAGGTATTCTGCTAACTTGCTAGTGTAGGATTTTTACAGCTTCTTTATGTAGGCATTTCGTGCTATGAACTTTTCTCTTAACACTGCTTTCACTGTGTCCCATAACTCTGGGTATGTTGTGCCATTATTTTCATTGAATTTTAGGAAGTCTTTAATTTCTTTCCTTATTTCTTCCTTGACCCATTGGTGATTCAGTTGAGCATTGTTTAGTTTCCATGTGTTTGTGGGTTTTCTGAAATTAGTGTTAGTGTTGAATTCTAACTTTAGGCCATGGTGATCCAATAAGATACATGGGGATGTTCCAATTTTCTTGTATCTGTTGAGGTTTGCTGTGTTTCAGAGTATGTGGTCAATTTTTGAGAAGGTTCCATGGGGTTTGGAAAGGAAGCCATATTCTTTTATGTTTGGATAGAATGTTCTATATATGTTTAAGTCCATTTGAGTCATAACATCTGTTAGTTCCCACCTTTCTCTGCTAAGTTTCTCTCTAGAAGACCTGTCCAGTGGGGTACTGAGGTCTCCCATTATTAGTGTGTGAGGCTTAATGTGTGATTTAAGCTTTAGTAATGTTTCTTTTACATATAGAGTATATTTGGGGCATACATATTCAGAGTCCCTCTTGATGGATTTTTCCTGTGACAAATATGAAATGTCCTTCTTTGTCTCTTTTGATTGATTTTAGTTTCAATTCACTGGGACCAGGGATATATTCTCTCACCTTTCTCCAGGAAGGCAGGAGTCTCAGGCGGAGGTGCTTGATTCTCAATGGGAAGTGAGGAGGACACTGGCATGAACTTTGAGCTCCATCACTTTTATGCCTAATAAAGATCATGCCCAGGAGTTTGCCTTTAACATGGCTGTTCAATGCTCTATGAGACTCTATATGGGTTCTGGCAGAGATCAGATAAGCTGTGCTACATGGCAGTGGTTGGGAAGTGTTATGCCTGCTAGCTTGGTGTTTTGGGGGACTCCTAACAGTGGGAGTGAGTGTGTCTCTGACTCTTTTGCCTGTTTTGGGGGACTCTTTTCTTCCTGTTTGGTTGCCTTGTATAGCCTTTAGTATGAGGGATTTTGCCTTCTCTTCTTGTATCTTGTTTTGTCATGGTTGTGTCTTGTCTCTTGTAGGCCTGTGATTTTTTGAAGGAAGTAGACTTGGGAAGAGCAGAGGTTAGGAAAGGGATCTGGGAGGTGTGGTGGGAGAGGAAACGGTAGTCAGAATATTTTTTACAAGAGAAGAATTTATATTCTATTAAAAAAGAAAAATTTTAAAATGACTTTTATATTTCTATAAAAAAATCATTGTCAGGTGTGGTGATACATGCCTTTCATCCCAGCACTCAGGAGGCAGAGGCAGGCAGTCTCTATGATTTTGAGACCATCCTGTAGCTCTACAGAGTGAGTTCCAGTACAGCCAAAGATACACAGAGAAACCCTGTATCAAAAAAACCAAAGTACACACACACTCACGTACACATGTACACACGTACACAACTCTGTAGGACTCTCTTTGTCCCACTGAGCCTGCAACCAACAAAAGTTTGCCCTTTTGTCTGCGAGGTCCCTGGCCAGCAAGTGGCCCAGATCCTGTACCAGAAGATGAATTCTTCCGGAGGGGTGAGTGAGTGCCCGACCAGCGGCCAGCCTGACACCAGGAAAGGGGAGCTCCATTCTCCTAAACTTGCTGGTCATTCAGTGGGGGCGTCCCCTTAGCTGCTGCCTTACTCTTCTTATCCAGTCACAGCTTGCCCCCAAAGCTCTCCTCTCCATCCGTGGGGTCATAGGATCTCCAACTCAGCCTGCTTCGGAGCTGAGGGTCTGGGGACAAAGTGGTGAGAGCAACTGCTGCAGGACTCTCTTTGTCCCACTGAGCCTGCAACCAGAAAGCATGTCCTTTTGTCTGCGAGGTCCCTACTCAGAAAGTGGCCCAGATCCTTTAACAGAAGATCTGTCTTCCCAGAGGGCCTGCACCTATCAAGTGTGCCCTTTGGTCTGCAAGGTCTCTGGCCAGCAAGTGGCCTAGATCCTGTACGAGAAGATCCGTCCTTCTGGGGGGCATCTGAAGGAAGAGATGGGCAGGCACTAATACAAGAATTCCTTCAAAAATCTGAAAAACAACATGATAACACCAGAATCCAGAGAACATACAACAGGAAGACTTGAACAACCTAATCCAGAAGACATAGGAGAAATAGACTTTAAATGTAACATTATGAAAGCAATAGAGTCCCTTAATTAGGAAATGAAAAACTCCCTTAAAGAAATGGGTGAGAAGAATAACAAAAAGTTTGAAGAAATGCATAAATCCCTCAAAGATACCCTAGGAAACCAAGAAAAAGCAATCAAACAGGTAATGGAAACAGTTCAAGACTTGAAAACTGAAATGGAGGTAATGAAAAAAACACAAACCAAGGGACGACTGAATATGGAAAATCTGGGTAAATGTACATTGACTACAGAGACAAGTATAACCAACAAAATAAAAGAGATAGAAGAAAGACTCTCAGACACTGAAGATACCATAGAGGAAATAAACTCATTGATCAAAGAAAACAGCAAATCCAACAAATTATTAACACAAAACATCCAGGAAATCTGGAACACCATGAAAAGACCAAACCTAAAAATAATAGGGGTAGAAGAAGGAGAAGAGAATTACAGCTCAAAGGCCCAGAAAATATATTCAACCAAATTATAAAATAAAACATTCTCAACCTAAAGAAGGATATACCTATGAAGGTACAAGAAGCATATAGAACACCAAATAGACTGGATCAAAAAAGAAATCCCCTCACCATATAATAATCAAAACATAAAACATACAGAATAAAGAAAGAATATTAACAGCTGCAAAGGAAAAAGGTCAAGTAACATATAAAGGTAAACTTATCAGAATTATGCCTGATTTCTCTATGGAAACCATGAAAGCCAGAAGGTCTTGGATAGATGTGCTGGAGAAACTAAGAGACTATAGATATAAGCCCAGACTACTATACCCAGCCAAGAGTTCATTCACCATCAATGGAGAAAACAAGGTATTCCAGGATAAAAACAAATTTAAACAATATGTAGCCACAAACCCAGCCTTACAGAAAGTAAGAGAAGAAAAATCACAACCCAAAGAACCCAACAACACCCACAATAACTTAGACATCTAACAATCCTCCACATGCAAAACCCAAAGAAGGGAAACACACAAACTCTACCACCAAAAAAAAAAAATAACTGGAGTTAACAACCCACTGGTCATTAATATCATTTAATATCAATGGTCTCAATTCACCCTATTATAATATAAAGCATATTACAGTATACTAAATAATCCTACAGGTCAGGCTGTTTTAAAATGTCAAAATGAACTATAAATGATATACTAAACAAACAAAAAGGAATGGAAAATACCTCCAGAAATAGATTGCATAATTGTAGATGGAGCTGTGGGCAGGCCTGCTTTTCATCCTGCCTGGCTCCTGCATGGCTAGCTTAACACCTGAGATAACACAAAAATTGTATTCTTTTAAACACTGCCTGGCCCATTAGTTTCAGCCTCTTATTGGCTAATTCTCACATCTTGACTAACCCATTTCTAATAATCTGTGTATCACCACGAGGTGGTGGATTACCAGGAAAGATTCAGCATGTCTGACCTGGCGGCTGACTCCATTGCATCTGCCTGACTCTGCTTCTTTCTCCCAGCATTATGTTCTGTTTACTCTGCCTACCTAATTTTCTGTCCTATCAAAGGGCCAAGACAGTTTCTTTATTAACCAATGAAAGTAACACATAACAGAAGACTCTCCCACATCACATAATGCTTCATTAATCTTGAATTTTCTTAATGCTAATGAGAAAGGAAAAACAGCAGCAGAGAGACCTTGGATAATAGTAAGAACTTCGGAATTAAATAAGCTGGTATATTTCAAGGATGTGTTCACCTCACAATGGAAACCAGGAGATGTGCTACATTAGGGAAGGGGTTTTGCTCTTTTCCAAAGGAGAAGAAAAGCCATGGATAACATCAAAATTAACAAGGATTTGGTTTGAAAAAGAGAAACCTCTTGAGAAAGAGAAATGATGGTTCATCCACAAAGGTGACATCCATACAGGTTGAAAGGAAATCATATAGGTTGGGGCAGGGTTCTATTCTTGTCTTTACAGGAAAATATACATCTTCAAAAGTTCATGAAACCCTGGATGTTTGGATACAGAAAGAGGGAAAATAACTTTCCAGTAAGGATCACCAAGAAAAAGAAATATGACTTATGAGGACAGGCAATCAAAATATATACATATACATACATACATATACACATACACACACACACACACACACACACACACACACACACACATGGAGTTGGACAAGGGCTCTGTCCTTCTCTAAATCCAAGCATGTGGTTAAAAGAAAAATTTGTTGTTTCTGTCTCATGTCAGGAGTCATCTTGTATGTGAGAGAAAGAAGAAAGAATTTGGAAAAAAAATTAACTTTTTCCATGCCTATTTATTCTATATTATATTTTTCATTGAATATATGTCTATATGAATAATATTTAAGTTTCCCACAATAAATAGTAGATTTTCCTACAGATCCTTTTCCTGCAGTAATCTTTGAAGTTTCCAGGAAGAAGACAGGACCCTACAGCAACAACTCTACCTGGTGGAGATGACAACATGATGCTGATAGTGCTACTATAAGACCAGTTTTTGGGTACTAGCTGCTGAAATGGTGCACCTTCTCACAACGTTCTGGCCAGAACTCTGTAGGCCCATATTTTTACATTGAATGGCAGTCAGATTTCCAGACCATACTTTGTACCTGCCACACAGGAGGTGGTCACCTCCTTAAAAAAGAGTCAGGAGAGTCGCGGAGGCGGAGAGCGGCGAGCAGTCGTGGAGGCGGAGAGTGGCGTGCAGTCGCGGAGGCTGAGAGCAGCACAGTGCTGCAATCAAAAATAGGCTTTGGGGGACCGGCGGCAACAGAAGCAAGCGGCGGGGACTGGCGTGGAGGCAGAGGCAAGAGGCGGGGACCAGAGGGGTCCGGGGC
>NW_004949171.1:1132474-1133086 GCF_000317375.1 Microtus ochrogaster | reverse complement strand
AATAAATAAATAAATTTAAAAAAAAAGGGTCAGGATATGCTAATGTTGTTCTGCTCCCTTATTCATAATTTGGAGGAAGCCTGAAAAGAGATATTAATTTGGCCTACTTGACAGAGCTGGCATAGGTAGATGTGGACATGCCGATAACCATTCACCTGGTTACCTAGGAAATAGAATGCTAATCAATCTCCCCCTCAGTTTATGTTTTGGTATACGAGGCTTTTTGGAGAATAAACACAGAGGAATTTCAGGATGTGAACTCAGAATCTCATGAGGGATCACTGAGAATCTCCCTCCCGATAAAGCCATGTGAGATGTGTCTTTAATCCCACACCTCCCCTCTGGTCCAGAGAAATAATTTAGGGTCCAAGCTGGCACCACACCCAGACATAATGGTGCCCAGATGTGGAGCTGATCCTCAAACCCCCCAAAACATGGAAGAAGTGACCCGATGTACAGAGGAGAACATGAGGAACCTGCGAGAAAAAAATGCACCACAGTTGGAAACGTGAGCAATGAGTGTATGAGTGCTCAGAAATAAGGACTAGAATTTAGAGAAGTATAGAGAAGTGGGAAGTTTAAATCGGGAGTAAAAATCTGTAATATATATAT
>NW_004949171.1:1128300-1132374 GCF_000317375.1 Microtus ochrogaster | reverse complement strand
ACACACATATATATATATATTGATAGCTAAAGGAAGTTAAAAAGTGGAGAAGAAACAAAGGCAGAGATATTTAGAACCTGTAAGCGATATGATCACAGAGATGAGCTTTTTCACTACTAAACAGGTAGGAAAATTAAATGAAATGTAGCTTTTTCTCTAGCAGTCACCGACGATACTGCTGAGATCACAGCAGTTACACGCATATGCTCTGTAGCTGAGTTTGACTGGCCCACAGCAGCCAGCTGAATCTAATCCTGTGAGGACCCAGAAGGAAAGCAGGAGTAAGTTTAGAGTGCAAATTTTACCACGCAGTCAGGAGCCCAGAGTCAGTCAATAGAACAGAGGAGGGGGTTCAGAAATTCTCCTAATTTTATGATTACAAGTTAAAATAAAAAAGAGTTAAAAATCGGTGGCATGTCCTACCTCTTGCCGTGTGGCCCAGCTTCAGCTAGAAGCTGGACAGGCAAGTTTGCAGAAAAGGTAGCCTTGGGGAACTGCAGCTTCAGGACAATTAAAAATAAATAATCAGGTTAAATATGCTTCCTCTTTACATTTCACAATTTTGCTTCTTTGTCAAAAATCTGTAGTTAGTAGGTGTGTGGATTGATATCAGTTCCTTTGATCCTCATATCTGTTTTCAATCTGTCTTCAGTACTGTGGCTCTGTTGTGAAGGGATTGTGATGCATTCAGAAGTTCCTTGATTGTACAGTATTTTAGGATTGTTTAGGCTAACCTGAGTTTTCTTTCTCCCTATGAAATTGAGGATTGTTCTTTCAAGGTCTGTAAAGAATTTTACTACAATTTTAATGGGCATTTGCATTGAATCTGTAGGTTACTTTCAGTAAGATTGTCATTTTTGTTGTGTTGGTTCTACCTTCACAAGAGAATAGATCTTTCCATTTTCTGATGCCTTAAATTTCTTTCTTCAAAGATTTAAAGTACTTATCATACAGGTTTTTCCATTTGTTTGGTTAAAGGTACTCCAAAATATCTTATGGTATTTATGGCTATTGTAAAGGATGATGTCTCTCATTTATCATATGTATAGAAGAGGTGCATTTTGGGTTGTTTTCAGATTCTGTCTATGGCAAAATAATTCTCCTGTGAACATAGTTGAGCACATGTCCTTATGGTATGGTTGACCATCTTTCTTTGTATAGGCCCCAAACTGGTATTATTGAATTTTAAGTTAGATTGTTGCCTAATTTTCTGAAAAATCACCATACTAAGATCCAAAGTAGCTGTGCCAATTTGCACTCCCACCAGCTATGAGGGAGTTTTTTTCTTTACACCACATTCTCTTCAGCATAAGTTGTAATAAGTGTTTTTAATCTTGGTCATTCTTACAGGGATAAGATGAAATATCATAGTTTTTTGATTTGTATTTTTTCTGATGGCTAAGGATGTTGAGCATTTTTTAAGTATCTTTCAGTCATTTTAAGTTCATCTGCTGAGAGTTTTCAGTTTAGGTCTGAACCATATATTTTTATTGGATTATTTGTTCTTTTGATGACTAATTTACTGAGCTCTTTGTATGTTTTTGGAGTGGATAAGTAAAGATTTTTCCCATTCTATATGCTGATTTTGTGTCTTGTTGACTATGTTCTTTGGTATACAGAAGATTTTAAGTTCAGGAGATCTCATTTATTGTTTCTCTCAATGTCTATACCACTAAGGCTGTGTTTGAGATGTACCAATGTCTTCAAATGTACTTCTAACTTTTTCTTCTGTGAGGTTCAATGTGGTTGGTTTTATGTTGAGGTCTTTGATTCATTTGGATTTCATTTTTGTCCATAGAGATAAATATGGATCTGTTTTCATTCTTCTACATGTTGATGTCTAATTAGGCTAGCATCATTAGTTGAATATGCTTTCTTTTTTGATTTTATTATCAGTTGGCAGTCTTGCAAGTTATAAGGAAGATAGCTACAATCTTTTAATTAGATATTCAATGGCTAAAGCCCTAATTATAATATTCTTATGGGAGATCTTAAGCCACTAAGTAAAATTCTTAAAGGGAGCAATGAACCAATTTCCAGTTGAGAGCTTATAGAAGCCGCCAAACAGGTACTCAAGCAGGTGGAGTATAGATCATGTAGAATATACAATAATCATCAAGTACAGTATATTAATTATGATTCAGCTATGGCAAGTGTGTATGTTAAGTACAAAACTTATTCTATAGCAGTTTTATGAAAAAAAAAACAGAATGCACCTTCAAATTTTTGCCAGTTAAGATATTAAAATCTTAATTTAAAGCAGTAACTTGTCAAATACAAAAAAGCAGGATGGAATCTAGGAGATATTTTAGCAGAGTACTGACTATGATCATTGTTTCTTATAATAAGCAATAAATTAATTGATAATTTTAAGATAGTGATTCCTGGACAATAGTGTTTGCTCGATTTAAAGGTCAGAGTAATAATCTTTTCCTAGATGATTGCTGCTGCAATTTGCAGAACTGTATTTTGCTAACGTTATAGCTAAAGATCCATTAAAGAATGTTATGCAGAATTTTACAAATGGCTCTTCCAATAGAAGAACTGCATATATGGTTAATAATGAAACAGAATTGTGGAGCGTGATATAGCTCCTTGAAAACAACTAAGAAGATAAAAGTTGCAGGCAGATGTTGGAGGAGAGAGTTTTTTGTTGGTTCTTGGCAGCCTGGCTAGTTTAGCCCCAACATAATCACACAGAAACACTATTAATTAAATCACAGCTTGACCCATTAGCTCTAGCCTTTTATTAGCTAACTCTTACATATTAATTTAACCTATTTCTATTAATCTGTGTAAACCACATGGAGGTGGCTTACTGGCAAAGTTTCAGTATGTCTGACTCTGGCAGCAGCTCTATGGTGTCCCTCAGACTCCGCCCTTCTTCCTCCCAGCATAAAGCCTAACTTTCCTTGACTAGTTCTGTTCTTCCCTGCCATAGGCTCAAACCAGTTTTTTATTAATTAACCAATAAAAGCAACACACAGACAGAAGGACCTCCTATACCAGACAGATCTGCTACAGACAGATCTGGCATGATGGCACCAAGGTGACCTTTGTTAAGACAAGATGAAAAAGCCCTTGCAATGAATTATGAAAAGGTCCAGCTTATATAAATTTGGGGTCCAGGATGTGCTTTCTTTTTTTCACAGAGAGAAAATAAAGTTGGATGAGATGACTGCATATACAGTAAAGGAATGGCAGACCTGATGACATCAATCATAGCTGCAAAGGTACCCATATAGGAGTTGGAGAAAGGAGTTGGAGAGGAGTCCTTGGTCCAGTTTTCCCTGCCCCCACAGAGAGGAGTGTCTGATCCATGGACCACCACTTTGCACTGTAGGGTGCTGTGCTGCACTGAAGGACAGATGCTGAGCTGCCTCCAAACATCCCAGACACAGACACAGATGCCCTACTGAGATGACCTGCAGCATGATGACGACAATTATCGGCAGTTTAAATCCTGTTTACTTTGGAGATAAACTAGAAATGCAGACTGAAAATCTGACTATTTTGATCTTTGGGACACAGAACTCATTTTCATTAAAATATTGGACCTGAGCTCGGCGCCAGGAGACCCAGCATTGGGGTGAGTTTCTGGCCCCGCGGCGCCAGCCTGGGACAGGGAGCTCAGAGGTTCCGTGGCCCCCTAGCCTTCTAGGGCTCTCTGCAGGGCTTCTACTCCATCCATACTGCCTCTTTCTTCCTAGCCCACCCAGCTTCCATCCAGAACCCTCCCCACTTCAGCCCCACAGCCCTCTTTAGGCACATAACATCAACCAGCCCAGCCTGTCTGCCGGAGGGAGTGCCTTTGTTTCTATAGCCTACCTGCAACAAGCAGGGTAGGTGCCTTGTTTGCAAACTGCCCAACCAGCACAGAGGCCTGATCTCTCAGCGGCTCCAGGAGACCCAGCTTTGGGGAGAAACAACATTGGGGAGAGCCCGTGTTGGGTAGGCAAGGAGACCTGATCCGGTAAAAGAAGATCCATAAGGGAGCATTTGGAAGAAGAGATGGGCAGACGCCAAGGCAAGAATTCACCCAACAAGCTGAAAAGCAACATGAAGCCACCAGAA
>NW_004949171.1:1113585-1114454 GCF_000317375.1 Microtus ochrogaster | reverse complement strand
GTGGGTCTTCATGTAGAGAGAATTCTAACTGTTCTTAATAAAAAACCAAAGTCAGATATTATGGGGTGAAAGGTGAGAGATAAGAGAAACATAGAGGCCAGCCGCTAGAAAGACCTTTCATCTCTACTGATGATCAGACCAAAGGGGCGATCCTGTCTTCAGACTGTACCTCTGACTCTATCTCCAGACATCATCTGTCTCTTCCAAACCTCGGACTGCACTGAGCTCCTGTGTCTTCCTGCCTTAGAATCCACTCTCTGCCCAGCCATATCACTCCTGTCTCCATCTCCCTAGTGCTGGGATTAAAGGTGTGGAATCCAAAGTCCTGGCTGGGATTAATTTTGTGACCTCCGTTTCTCTTTTAGACAGATTCAATCTCCTGTGAATCTCTCTAATTCAATCAAGGGTGGCCTTGATCCAAATGCCTCTGTTTGCCTAGGATTAATCCTGGGATTAAAGGTGTGTGCCACCGGGACTTAATGGTAGATCTGTACTCAGATCTTCAAGCAAGCTTTATTCGTCAAAGCACAAACAAAATATCACTACATCTTCAGAGGCTCAAGAGATCATCAGCAACTTAACTTTTTGTTTGTTTGTTTCTGGTTTGTGATTTTTTTGGTCATTTTTCCAATACATGGCTTCTCTGTAGCTTTAGAGTGTGTCGTGGAACTCGCTCTTGTAGACCAGGCTGGCCTCACACTCACATAGATCCGCCTCTCTTTGTCTCTGAAATGATGGGATTAAATCTGTTCCACCTGAAAGATTTAAGCACTGGACTGAGCTTTCAAGGTCCTAATGAGGAGCAGAAGGAGGGAGAACATGAGCAAAGAAGTCGGGACCACGAGGGGTGCACCCACCCATTGAGACAG